>NC_054569.1:1868836-1908058 GCF_017654505.1 Polyodon spathula | reverse complement strand
AATCCCTTCAGAACGAGACAAAAAAAAAAAAAAAAAAAAACTCCAGTTGAAAAATTTCAAATAATAAATGCAGTTCTTTACTCCAAATGCAGCATCTATATTGAATAAATGATTTCTCCTGCGCTGCTGAAATAAACACTAAATGCGTCTTTTTTTTTTTTTTTTCGTCAAGGGTAATGATGACTCAAAGTCAAAACCTTAATGCAATTGCACACTAATCCTGCCGTTGCAACAGCCACTGTTTCTCCTTGTTGCAAGTTTCCAGACTTCAGGAACAGCAATCCACACCGACGCGCATTTAAAATGTAAACGTCGCAGCAACGCGTTAGTTAGGAAAGTCGAAGTCTTCAACTTCTTCGCACTGATGTATAGAGAAGTTCAGCTGAAACGCAAACATTACGAAATCACCAAAATTAAAACGCAGTGTAAGATGATGCCGGTTCTGCGTTTGGCTGTGTGTGTTGCAACCAAGCAAAGCAAACAGCCACGTATCCCCCAAGGGATAACACCGCAGAATGATTTCAGTGTCCGCGGGAGAGCAAGATTTCCTGTCGTTGATATCCTTTTAATTGTTTACAAATAGTTAGAGGCTGTGGCGCATCGCTGACTAGATAGTGTGGAATATATAACTCTGCCCACCCCCCACTTGTCACAGTGAGTAGTATCTGAGTTGTTTTAATCCAAATACCCCCCTCTAACATTAGTGAACCACAGTCTTAGGAAGTGTTGTCATGGCAGCGAGAATTGTCAGCGCAAAGCACATTATAACTCAATCCAAGCACTACTATAAACCAGCCTAAAGAACACGATTAATCGACACGTTTTAGCTTTTAAATGGCACAACAATTAACCGCAACTATGCCACGTCTACAACAGAAGCCCACAGCTAAGTCCACGACCTATCTGCATTTACTCGGATGTGCTATACAAGACTGTTCTCCTGATAATCAATAATTCTCTGCTGTGGTAACACCAATGAATGATCTGGTAATAACGAATTGACGCTGCAGCTAAATTTAGCTTTGGGAGAGGTTAGAAGACTTTCAGTGAATTGGAGTGCACACAAGGCTAGTCAACACTGCAGTGTGCATCGGTTTTGTTCTAAGATAAGGGACTATTTAAACTGCAATGGCAGATTATGTCATGGGTAGAATGTCATCACTGAAGCATTTTCACATAGGAATTGCTGGTGCTGTAAGTGATGCTGTGGTTAATGTTGGGGGGGGGGTTCAATGATATGTACCTGTTACATATGAAGGAGGTAATAGAGGAAAGTCATTGCAAACTAACAGTCATGGGAAGTAAGGAATAGAGGAAAGTCATTGCAAACTAACAGTCATGTCAAGTTGTGTCAACATGAGCTGATGAGTTGAAATGGAAACTCTAAGTGAAAACAACTAGAAAACAAAACAAAAAGAAAACAACGTGTGACATTCTCTTTAACAATAGAGCATGTCATTGTATAAGCATTAGAAATTACTATTATCACTCACTTTTACTTTAAGTATATGACAGACTTGCTATGGAGCAAAGTCAATAATGATCTTTAATCTCTCGCACAGCCCCGGACTACAAGGGAATAATGAAGATAACCACAATTTAGTTGTTATGCTCTCTTTTGACTAATCCAACTTTGAGTTTCTAATTGCCAGTTGCTTTTCATCTTTAACTTTGACTCGGGTGAAGTCAATAATCTCCTACCACAGCATAGCAGAAACCTTTATTTCCATGTCTCTAATTGATGTGTATTTACATAGTAGTCACTTAGTAAATGCATGTGTACTTACACATAATTACAATGCTGTTATGCATAGTTACAAGGTTCTTTCTTGTGTAAACCTATTTGCACTATACAACTCTAACCCTAGCCCTAACTGTAAACATTTTCTGATACAATTGAGCACTTATATAAATTGTGCAAAAATATGTACGCATTATGCGCATTGTAACTATGCATAATAGCATTGTAATTATCTATACACGTGTATTTACTAAGTAACTACTATGTGGACACTCAGTAATTATAAAACAATTAATGTAAAGTTTAACCCTTCATTTACTGTTAGCAATGACTACCCAGTGCTCCTTATAGTATTGCTGAAATGAATTACCGTTGGTATTTGCTCATTTGACTTGTTTGTGTTTTTTTGGGTGTCAGGACCCCTTTGTAACTGAATGGGGAACAGCGTCAATTCAGTACTAATAATGAAGGCCTTGACTGAAATACCCTCGAAACTCAGAAAAACATCCTGAAATATGTCACTGAATTGTATATTCACTCCTTGACAGTGAGCAGCATTCTTTGTGGAGACACAGTGAAGGAAAAAAATATGAAATATAAAAAAAAAGGCTTCTGAAGAAGAATACAATGGGCTTCATTTACGAGTTTGGAGTTAGCGCACATGTAAAGTAGTGAGCCTAACATGCGTGATAAATCTAAATGTACTGCCCCATTTACTAACAAAGAATGCATTAAAATGCGTGCACAGTATCTGGCTAATTTACATACCATACCGTGCACACTACATGCATTGCGAGCAATAATTTAATGTGCATGATAATGTCAGAGACTTACCCATGACCACCGTGATATCAAAAGCCCCAGCAGCACAGGCGTGTCTTTTAGTCAGTAGCTTATCGTGAAGGTGGAGGTGGTTTACCTTGAACGGAAATCAACGCTCAGCAGGGGACAGGCAGAGGCAACGTAAAGAGAAACTGCACTGCTTACCTTTTAATTTGAACATGTATTCCTTCTCAGATGTTAAAAAAGCCTTTTTACCTTTCTCCTTTAATGCATATACAATAAGAGTTGTGTTGTGCAATGGCACATTTTTGTTTTTGTTCTGCTTACTGGAGAAATATTGATTGACGAGACATAGCCTCAATTCTCTTCCTCGTCAGCATTGCCACCCTGCAGAGCAGGCTGCATGGATTAGGGTCACAGTGCTAGTGAGGCCAATCAATAGCGCACGTTTACTGTAAACCTGTCCTCTATGTGGGAGATGTAATATAATCCCCCGCGCAAGCACTAGCATGAATATCCTTTATTAAATACCATGTGAATACAGCTCTTCTCATTATTCTGAGCTAGGTTCTCATTACAATTACCATTGTGTGAAGCACAAAATATTAGTGCGCTCCATAACATGCAAAGTATCGCACGCGATAATGAATAAAATTGCAATAGTAAATATGGAAATCAGGAACACGCTGCACACTAATTGCAGTTATGAAGCACCTTAATGTTTAGAGCCCTTTTGTAAATGAGGCCCAGTATGTACGTTATCTGCAACAATATTTCAATCTCATTTCCCAGATTTTATTTCCTTGTCGGTAAATTATTCCCATACTTTAAAATTTTTTTTTTTTTTTTTGAAATGATTATTATTTTATACAGTAGTTGACAATAGAACTGTTGATCTTTAGCAGTACTGACCAATTATTTACTAAAACAACTCCAAACTTATTTGAATTTCAAATTGCATTTCATGCCTATTAGGAAACTATCGTTCAGCTCATTAGACTATATTGTCTTGATTTGATTAACTGTGTAGGATTTAAATTGCTAGTTATTTTACATATTTCTGTATTACTGCTTTTTAATTAGAATTATGAACACAGTAATCAGTTATGCATTTTAACATGTCTAACTAGAACATGCTTTAATATACATATGTAATAGTCTGGTACTGACTGGGAGATTTACAGTATATGACTTATGTACGTTTAACACATTTTTATCAGATGGAAGTGTGCTATACTTTGTAAAATAAAGTCCTTTAAAAACATTTCTTGTATATTCTGTCTATCACAATATAAAATGCTAGCTGAGATCATAGAACAGCAAAACTGAAAAAAAAAAACTAAATCACAGCCAAGCAACACTGTCATTAGAAATGGTATATGCGTTGCAGTTAAGACATCCCTGGATTGCAGAGGTTGCTGGGATTAATGGTAGCTTGTTAATATGCCTTTCTTTTCCAGTTTCTGCTTCCTTTGTAGTCTACAAAAAAGTGTATCCTTTCTGACTGGTTTCCAGTTACTGGCGTCCTGAATTCTAGACAGCAGAGAAGTCAGAAGTCTCTTTCTTTTTCTGAATGCTTTATAAATCTACTTTGATATGTGTGCTTATCTACTCTGATGTTGCCTTGCAGGACTGCATAAAGCTTTGCTGCACCAAGAAACATCAAACAGTGAGTGAGTATTCATAATCTGCTTCAAAAAATATTTTTAAATGTATCATTTTTTTTTATTATTTTGCTGTTTTGCGTGTTGATTTATTTTTTAATGTGGAGAATGACAGCTCGTAAAAGGATTTTTCTTTTTGCCTTTCATTCTTGCTTTAATACTACAGAGAGTAGGGAAGAGGATGCTGTTTACAATGAGCATTTCTATATATTTTTTGTTATGTAATTTGATAAAATTGTTTATTTACCTAAATGTAAAATACTTGAATGTATATATATATATATATATATATATATATATATATATATATATATATATATATAATATATATATATATATAAATTCATTTTGAAAAATAGAAAAAAAACAGGGTCTTGTCTATTTTGCAAAATCTGCAAAGCAGAGTTGTTATAGTATTTTGCCAAATAGTTCTGTACAAGGTGGCCATCACAGAGAATAAAGCTTCTCTTCCCCAAGAGCTTGAGAGGCTGACTCAGTGAACTATGAGAACAAAGTAATGTCCCTGGAGACAGACTTGTACCCAAGGTCTACCTGGAGTCCTTTTTAGTCACAGTGTGCAAGCTGTGACATTGCATCTGCAGTTTAAACTGCAACCTTGCAACGATTCATTTCTTGCAACTTAATTCCTGCCACTGCTCACATAAAAAAGTACTGAAGTATTCGGCAATACCGCTAAATATAGAAACATACAGTGCCCCCTCCAGTTAAACTCATGGTGATGATAGCAAAGCATGTACTGTAATCTGACACAGTTTTGATTGCCATTGAGTTCTAGTTCGTTAACACAGGTATATTAATGTAACCTAAATTTAATTTTACCATGGTAAATGTGCACATACATTTTCCCCAGATTGCCCGTGGTTTTTACTCTGCATTTGCTATAGTTTACATGAGTCTGCCTTGTTTTTTCTTTATGTTTGACCATGCCTCTATTTGATTTACCATGCTTTTAGTACATGTTATTGTACTTTGCTATAATTTTACAGTGGTAAACGTTTATAAGGGAAAGAAAGACACTTTGCAGTTTAACAGTGTCTTAGAGCCCCCAAAGCCAGTAGGGAAATTACTGTGCTCAAGCCTGGTAAACTTTCATTGGATCCCAAAGCAATCCAAATAAAACACTTTTCACTGTGCAGCTCAGCACTACTCAATCTGTGATACTGCATGGTCTTCTTACACAGATTACTCTATACTCTCCCGGTCCTTTTTAAAATGAATATGTATTGCTGTCTTCAGTATCACCTCTTAGACCCTTTTAACTCCTTCACTTTCAGATACGTCTTTCCAAGCAATCCACGAAAACAATAACAAAAACATAACCCATTTGCAGAGTTTCCTGGCTCCAGGTTTGGCACAGATTAACTGCATCATATTAAAGGGAACAGAAACATATGCATACTGGAGGTATCGGATGTTGATAATTCCAGGAAATCAGCTTTTAACATCGATATCCATCCAAATGCTGACTGAAATTAAAACGTGCAGTGGAACGCTGTTTACTTCAGGGTTCCAGACAGTAATTATTGTCTTGATTGCTCTCTGGAGGCCATTTCCTGAACCCAAGGGGTACAGTTTTCCACGATAAGCTGAAAACTGTAGTCTGTACCTGTTTTATTAAACCTGTTATGACAGAGGGCAATAGTGTTTTGACTGTTGTCTGCTGAGTGACATCAGAGGGCAATAGTTCCATTAACCGCTAGCACAACAACTGGCAATGGCACAAACTGTTGTTGGTCATGTGACCATGGCTGCATTAGCCGATAGGGTTGCAAGACTTAATCTAAGGTTTTAATAAAGAAAACAAGACAATGAACAGTTGAAACGTGCTAAAACACAACGAAGTTAAGCACGATGAAGTGAAATTACCATGATAAAACATTTGAAATGTTTTGCCGTTAGTATTGTACTGTAATTGCAGAAATCACTGGGGACTTGTAAAAGAAGCATGAAGGAACTGTTTGGAGACCAGCAGCAATACATCACTCCGATTCTAAAATGGAAGCATGACATTACTGAAGAGACCCCCCCATTATAAAATTGGAAATTGTGCCTCGTGGATTGCAACAGCAAACCAAATGCCATTTACTCAGTGACAAGATCTATGGCACCAGATGTGAAATAAATGAAGCATACTCAGGAAAGGAGTTAAAAGGTGGTTTAATCCCACCAGTGGATATACTCTGTACTTAATCATAACTCATTCCAGATGATCTCTCTCCAACTTTAAGAATTCCTTTTGCCCTCAAGGCTGCACTCAACGAGACCTTGTTCACAGTGTGCAGTATATCTTTGCCTGGTTTAAAAAAAATAAACTACCATGTAGCTCATTTGATTGCCCTCATTTTATTGGCTCTTACATTAGTGGTCCTGATTTCTTTCTACCCCCAGGGGGTAAAGCAAGCGAATGAAAAAAGTAATAAAAAAATAAACTGTTCCGATTGTTTGCCATTACCGTAACATAAAGAGCTTGTTCATGTAACCTTGCTGTGTAACAATCTAACAAAACGTATTTAGAGTGTTTAAGATTCAACCCAATATACAGTACTGTTAGCAATAGCAATCGCTTGCAGAGAGCTGCTGTTGTGGTGTGGGCTAAAAGTGTATATAGTAATTGCCTCCCAGGAGAATGCAGCTGACTCATTACTTTTTGGACAGCCATTAAAAATGTCAGCCACATTATTTCATTAGTTCATTGTGTAGCCATCCAGAACTAGATGTGTGGCAATGTGTGATTTTACAAGCTTTGCCTTGACGAAGAAAGCATGTTTCTTTGCTGGAAGCACCGTATCTATTAGATATAAAAAGGTACAGCTATTGGGTGGCATTGAGATTCCTCTCTATCCAGGAAGAGTGAGTGTAGTTGGCCCAACTTTTTAATTTATTATATTGGAAATTATGTACTGTAGTATTAATAAAACCTTAATTTATTAACACTGCATCACTACATATACATGACTGCCTGTGTAATAATATTGCCCTTTGTTTACACACACACACACACACACACACACACACACACACACACACACACACACACACACACACACACACACACACACACACACACACACACACACACACACACACACACACACACACACACACACACACACACACACACACACACAACACACACACACACACACACACACACACACACACACACAGCAACACACACACATATATATATATATATATATATATATATTATATATATATATATATATATATATATATATGATTCCTGTGTGAATATTGCAGAAATCTCTTTTGTGAAGTAAAATAAATCATTGGATTCCTTGTGTTTGCCTATTTTTAATGGTGCTTCAGTCAAAAACACAAGCGCACACCTCCTCCGTGGACGGACCAAGCATCTGGTCATACAAAGTGCCCAAGCCAATGAGGAATCAGAACCTATCAGTGATAGGAAGAGGAAGTCTACAGGCTAAAGGATGTGTCTGCCATCTCAGAAGGCTTTTAAGCAGTTTAATAAAAAGGCTGGGGTGGAAGCTATGAATAAATAAAGTCCTGTTAGTACAATTTATGTAATTATAGCATCGCTTGTCTTTATGATCAAGTCTCTTGTATGTCTGACTTGCATCTGAGATAGGAAATAAGATTATGAGATTGCTACAGGTGCAGACTAAACTCCAGAAAGATCTAAGTACTTAGACAGTAGAAATGATGTCCCCGTAGCTGCTTCTGAAATGTTCTCATTGCAATTACTCAAATACTGTGTTTTATTATTATTATTATTATTATTATTATTATTATTATTATTATTATTATTATTATTATTAATTGAAGAGTCTGTGTTAAGGTGAGTTGACATCAGAAGGTTTTCTTCAGTTCTAGGTGCCTGCTTTAGACTTGTGTAACAGGTCCGGTCAACCTAGTGTCTTTATAGAAGTGCCAGTGCTCTTTGTAATCTGCTGATTGGGAACAAGTTACCTTTAGGGTTGGCTTTCTTTAACCCGTGACGTGTGTGGCACAGTATGACAGAGCACTACTTTGGGAGCCAGCACCTCGTAATGGGTTAACTTGTTTGGCAAGCGGTGGTCTTCTACTTGAAAAAAGAAAAGCCACTTTATCAGCTAGCTTTTCTACACTATACAAATATGGACTGTGATTTATAACAGCTGTTGAAATGTAATGAGTTTCTGTAAGTTTTATCTTCCATGTACAATAAAAGGGTAGTGCTTCCCAGCTTATCCTGTTATTGGAATAATCACAGTAATAGTCAACAGTTCAAGGCAGAAACGTACAGTAATGTGTGCAGCTCAGATAGACTCAGTCCTTTTACAGAAACATGCAGCATTTCTCATAAATCTGGTTTACAGGAGCTGGAATGAGGTATATACATGATAAACATATGAACACACTAGAACCTGTTGTACTATTAATTTGTAAAATGAAAAAAAAAAAAACTTAATGTTACAGAACTAGTAAGAACAGAACAGAGATGCGTGTGTAGCAGGACCATTTAAATTAATCTCCAAGTTGTGTATTTGATGCAGTGTTTGGGTTTTAAAAGAAGAAACGTTCTGTACAGCACAGTGGTAAATGTTTTTTTTTTTTATGATATGCAGTCCTTTGAAATGCAGTTTTGGATTATTTTCTGCATCAAATGAAGCCACGGTCCTTCCAAGCCATAATACAGTGTATTAAGCTACAACATACATGTGCCAGGGTGACGTGCACACAGGATTACAGTACTATGTTAAAGCATATGAAGAGAGCTGTGTGTAAGTACTGAAGATGGTAATATGATCCTCCACTGCAGAAATGTCCTAATAGACACTTGGATACCCAACAGATGCCGAAATGATGTACATTATGGCTTTAAGGATTATTATATGCATTTATAATCACAGTTTAATAAAAGCGTTGCTGCTCTGTAAAGTTTTATAGCATCCTGTATTGATAAAAGCAGATGGAGCAGTCACACGTCACCGATACACTCTCTTTTAAGAAAGGTGCTTCTTTTCAGATTGCAATTATGTTTAGAATCGTGAACAGTTATCTCTGTTCTGTAGTGATGGGTAGACATTTCTCTACGGTACGTAATTAGATCATTGAGTTTGACATAAGATGGTTGCAACGCACTAGTCCTTATCAGTGCTAGGCACAATTTAATCTCCAAGAGATTGTTTTTTATTATTATTTCAAATCAGCTTCCACTGTTGCAGCAACATTTTAAAGCCGTGTTCCATTTAATAAAATCTACTAATCTCACTTTCCTACTGAACTGCTGCAATTCATTTTGCTCTTCTGCAATGTGAGCACCACTGACTCTTCAGAATAAAAGCCAGCTACTGATGGAACAGATGCATTGCATACAGGAATGCATATTAATATATGATTATTAATATTAAAAGGGAGCAAAGAAAATATAACACTTTAGTTTTAAAAGCTGAGCGTGACTGTTGGACATTTGATTATAAAGTATATTCATTTCTTCATCTTAAAAAAAGAGACAATAATTAGTTCAAATGTGCATGCAGTTATGTCCACAGTCTTCTGAGCACCAGAGCAGTTCATGTCTAAGGAATTTTAATACATGCCAGCAGACCCTATTTACATGAAATCCAGAACCGATCATCTGAGGAAAATTGGGGCAATGGAAACTAGAAAACAGTGACATACTGTGCTGTGGAATCTTCTGTGTTTGACACCAAAAACAAATGGATGGTCTGTAAGGATGTGAATATTACAGAACCATTCTGTATCAGTGCAAACATAATGGCCCCATTCTCTCCATTTTAAGGCCCCTTTCATTCCATAGTGATAGTGGACTGAAAACACCACCTCGGTGTACATTGATCCACCAGATTATTTTATCGATCCCGCTAGATAAGTGCAAAAGTCTTTTCACGCAACCAGCTCCTAGACAAAGACCTCTCGTATCTATTCTGTCTGCTTGCTTAACTTCTTTATTATCTTCATGACTGGACGGTCTTAAATCTGCGTCGTATATAATGCAATGTATTAAACCCACTGTACTTGTGGTGTTCTGTACTGTAGAGCATAGTGTGTCAAATGAAATGGCACCAAGTCTATAATGTGCATGTATTCATGTAGCCACAGAACTGACCTCTATCCCTGCATAGCTGTTGTGATTGGTGTATTACAGATGTTGATGAATCTCATTTTTAACAGGGTTTTTGGTATGTGATATTGCCCCAGCATTGTGATGCTTGCACATGGCTTCCATGAGTTACTTCGTACTGTGCTTTCCCTACATAAAGCTAACATGTGCTACTCTATATTTACCTGGTAATTATGGGCCATTTGATTTCAGTTTCAGAAACTGCAGTAATTAAGTTAGCAATCTTATCTGTATGCAAATGCTACTGACTATAAACTATCCCAGGTCTAATCTGTTTTAACAGAAAGAAAAAAAATATATTAGAGTTCTACACTTTCACCGCTAAACTAGTTATGCTTACACTTAGGAAAATGATTGTATAATAACCTGCCTATACGTGTTGCCTTGGGAGCGCAAAATAGCAATTATAATGTAAATGTATGTTTTATTTGCTGTAATCTTTTACAACAAGTTTATAATGCTATATGCCAATAAATATAGCATTGTAAACCTCAAAAGCATAGCTCATTGAGAATTGTTTTATTTTATTCCATTATTATTCTATTCAAGGTTAGCCAATAAATGGAAATCCAGATGGAAATGCTTAATTGGGATTGCAGTATGTTTTGTCAGGATGTCTCAATTAACTGATTTAGAAAGGTTCCTTGGGGAAATTAGTGCCTTGAAGGTAAACAATGTATACGTAACAGTTAATCCCGCTGGTATAATCCACACTTGAGGGTGTGGTATGAATGAGTCAGTATTTTAAATTAATTTCTATTAAGATTTACCATGGTAAATTTGCACAGTAATTTTGCAGTTTTCCCATGCTTTCCCCATGGTTATAATACACATTTACAATAGTTTACCATGGTCCACAGTTGACAAGATTTGAGTATGGTTGCATATAGTTGACAACATTTAAATATAAATGCTTATTAAAAAAAATAAATACCGGCATCAACATCAAATAATAATAATAATACAAATTATTATTATTATTATTATTATTATTATTATTATTATTATTATTATTATTATTACAGCATGTTTAATTTATTATTAGGTTACAAAGATAAGGACTTCATTAGACCTTTAAAACATTCTGGAATAATGGATTTTGGTTGTGGTTGATGGAGCGCCTCATGGGCGACAGGCAGGATTTACTCTGTGGCTCTGCAGCGACAGCAGCAGCAGCAGAAGCAGAGGTGGTCTCCAGCATTTAATGCTCCATTGGCAGCACAGGCAAATGAGATTACTACGAGAATGGAATTCGCACACTCCGCTGACAGATTTATAGATCCCCGCTGGATATTCCGAAGAGGAGAGGCTGTAAAACCATCCTCTGTGAGCTAAATTACAACCGGCTGGGAACAACTTGTTTAGTTTACCAAATGAGAGCGAGATTGTTGATTTTTCTGGTCTGAGGGCTCTGTAAACTGCGGGGACGTTAGTCTTTCCATTCCAAGCAGATTCCATACTTTTTTTTTTTTGTCAATTTGATTGCATTGTTGGAACCTTATGTCATGGTCACAGGTTGGATACATACCAGCGAACACAGAGTCCCCAAGAGATTCTTATCCAATATACAAAACATGCACCTTCTCATGGGCAGTTATAACCTTGTCTCACCTATAAGGATCTGTGAACATACCTGCGGCACGTAACACAAAGACACGCCACTGCTCTGGAGCACTTGCATAAACATTGGTTTACCAATTGAAATAGCAGGTTAGGTTAGATGGGTAATTACCGAAAGCACAATTAAGATTTGACTTTCCCTTATGAAGTTTACCATAAAGCATAGCAAAGTGTGATAAAGTATAATGAAAGCATGTGAAAGCACGGGTAAGCATTGCAAAGAATAGCAAGGATGGTAAAGAAAATTAATAATTTTAATAGGTATGGTTTCTTTGTATCCAATTTATAAGCTTACATTGAATCATTACATTGAACAGATACATTGAATCAAAAAGGAAAGCATTCCTGGGTGTGCGATCGTTCTTCAAGTTACACTGTATATGGTAACATGGTATGCACCTCTAAAAAGAAGGAAGATTGAGGTTGTGAGTCTTCTCTTGCTAAAAGAATATTCATAAACTTGGCAAACCAGGGTAAACTGTGGTAAATGTATAGAATAGCCATGGGGTAAAGCATGACAAAACTGCAAAAATATAGAATTTCTAATGCTTCAATCAGCCGCTGCATAGTCTTCTTTGTTCAACACTGAAGATTCAGTTCTTTTAGCCTGTCTGCATATGACATGCCTTTTTAAACCTGGAATAATTCTGGTCGCTCTCTAGAGCAGCAAGCAGCAATATTCTTTTTGTAGCGAGGTGACCAGAACTAAACAGAACATTCAAGATGAGGTCTTACTAATGCATTGTACAGTTTTAACATTACTTTCCTTGATTTAAATTCAACACTTTTCACAATATATCTGAGCATCTTGTTGGACTTTTTTATAGCTTCCCCATATTGTCTAGATGAAGAGATTTCTGAGTCAACATAAACTCCTAGGTCTTTTTCATAGATTCCTTCTTCAATTTCACTATCTCCTACATGATATTTATAATGCACATTTTTGTTATTTTTTTTTTATTAAACATTAATAAAAAAAAAACATTTTATTATGTTTTCCATGTTTTGTTTGCTTGCCAGTTCTTTTTAGAAATCATGTGATATCCTGACCTTTTCAAACTTGACTCTACCTGCTTCCAGTTGCAAGACTACAAAAATCACGTGATTCCTCAACAACAGGAAGCAAAAGCAAAAAAGATCAATCAAAACAGGCCATCAAAAAAAAAAAAAACAAACAAACAAAAAAAAATGCAAACAGATATACAACAGAGCCTTTGTAAAAGAGTGGGGAGTGGGGGTGGGGGGCAGAGCTAAACAAAACTCTAGACTTCTCTTTTACACACACAGGTAACATAAGCTACAGAGTTTATACATCACATTGCCCCATAGAACAGTAAACTTTCCAAAGTTAATCAATACATAACACCATACCTGTTTGTATTAAAGTTATAATGACCAGACAAATAAAGCTGTATTGTAAGAAGCAGAAGCAGCCCATGTAATGGTCATGTTTCAATCATTTAAGCTGACTATCGGTAATCCCTGTGAGTCAGAGAAAGAATGACGTCAAGTGTGCATCAAGCTAATTAATTATACTCAATTAATTCCGTTGAGAACTATTCCACTTTAAGGACTAACAGCCCACCAGCTGCCCTTTGACAATGGGGTGACCATACCCACCCTGAAACTACAATGCATATGTATATCAATTAGACCCATTGAGATGTGTCACTGTCTTAGTTGTTAACTAATACAATATACTGCACCCTGTTTGAATTTCAGATGTAATGAGGGCACACTTGGCTGAGCTGCTTTTAAAATCGAGCACTGTGATTGGTATTAGAAACCATTCAACTGTAGCAACGTTAGCGCTGATCAAAATCTTAGACAAAGGGACTATAAATTAAGAACATTTGTTTCCATTACAACACTGAACAAAGCAATATTGAGCTGCAGAGGTTTTCTTTGCAAATGAGATAATAATACAATTGATCTCCTATCATGTTTAACAATGCGAAGCTGGCTTTGTTTTGTCAGTATTTAAAAACAGATAACGATTTTGAATCTAAAACTAAATCCTTTCCTGGAAAATTTACAAAACTGAAAAAGTCTAAGATGCCAGCTGTCATTTGTTGTGAATCCTGTGCATGGACTTGTTCAAACACATTGCCTCTCAGCGATGCCTCTGTGCATGTTTTGATATTCATAAGGATTTTGTTCACTGTATATTAATGCACAGTTGCTGTAACTGTATACCATGCCCCAGACCTGCAGACTGCTCTGAAATAATAAACCGTTGGGTAGTAATAACAAATATCAATTTAAAGTCACTTAGGGTTAGGATGGCAGTTTAGTATGCTATGAATAGCAGATTTCAATGGGCCATCTGTATCACTAAGGATTCTTTTAGTGACAGTTTGTGAAGGTGGTGCGTAAAGTTAACTATTACATTCAGCCTCTTTTGCATAATTGTAAAAGATTTATTCTTGACTAAGGGATTGATTTGATCAGCCTATATCCCACTGGAGCATTTTACAGCACTGAAACATTGCATCAGCCTAGTCTCTCTTTATCTCAGTTTAAATGAATGTTGGTTCTCCTGAATATTTGCACCCCCAGGGGAATTCATATTTGTTTCCAGCAGCGATCCCTACATGCATGTTTGTTATTGATCCTAGTTATGCATGTATTATGCTAGAAAATTTGAGCAATGCTACAAGTTGAGGGTTAGAGTTAGGGAAACTGGTCTTACAATTAAGACTTATATGTGTAACTGGGAAACCTAATTGCTTACCTGGGGCAATGTGGATAAAATCCCTGTTATTTGATAGGCTGTGTTTCCTACTGGGCCAGTAGTCTGCATTTTGTGTTGCTTCACTAAGACATGAATTACAACCTGTCCAGGTAAGCATTGCTGGGTTTTAATCTATTTTCGTATTGCTGTAAAAACCTCTGTATAAGTCTGTTTTCTAGGTAATTTTAGGAGGTCTTAAAAAGGGGGAAGCGACTTATACACCAGTGTGACCTATAGGCTTTTTCCTGAAATTGTTGTCTCCAAAAGGGGAAGGGGGGCGACTTATACAACAGTACGACTTATACACCTTTTTGTTTACGGTATGTGCAGGTTTTATCAGTTATGAATTAAAAAAAGAGAATATATGAAATGGATCTTTTTTTCCACAGCTTCGTAAAAACAGAAGCATATTAGTTATCAGCTACACAAATTAGACACCGTCAGCATCACAGGTTGCAAAGCAGTGAAGGGCACCTAAATAGAATAAAACAATCCAGATTTAATTAAATTGTTGAATTGGAGATGTGGCTGAGGACTTGGTCAGTAAAATGTATTCAAATCAAAATGAATCGGAGCTCAAACTAAAGCAAAGAACTAAACCTCTCCTCAATCTCCCCTCCAATGGAGCTCAGATACCAAGCATTGGGCACATATTCCATTAGCTAAATAATCCCAAAGAAAAAAAAAAGAAAGATTATTATTATTATTATTATTATTATTATTATTATTATTATTATTATTATTATTATTATTATTATTATTATTATTATTATTAATTAATAATAATAATAATAATAATAACAATTAGAGATACTAGATGTTGCATTACCTGCACACTGTTATTCCTCTGAATAATAAGACACTAAAGAGATCCCTTTTGTACTCTATAATAATGTGGAGAGGATCTTTGAGGTATTTCCGATCCCAGGTATAGTCACACAAAGTATTTAAAGTGTCTCAGTATCTTTTAGAACCCTGTAATTCCAAGCGTACAGGTACACAAGTCATAAAATATGTATAAGACCAGCTGCACAATTTAACCACAATAAAACTAATGCATTACGTTGCATAATGCACAGTATTGTCTGTGGTGCACAAACTGGACTGCTGATGGACTAGCACTGTTCTGAATCAAAGCACTAAGAGGCCTCCCAACCAGTGCTTGTAAATACAGCCTTATAAAAGCCACTCTCCTGTATTATTTAGAGGTCTGTGGAAATGTCTCCATGGAAACAATGTCTTTGTATGTATATTTTATGGGCATACATTAACAAAACAAAGATAAAGCATTAGGCATAACTCCGAGCCCTCGCATTAAGATATATCATAGCAAAGACTTGATTCATGACAACAGTAAAATTGAGGTATGATGTTAATGCATTCTACTTAAACTTTTTTTTTTTTTTCTCTCATCTTCTTTGTGCCTGGCTAAAAACTCAAAAAACATCATGAAATGTGTTCTCTGTGTATTCTCTGACTGGAATAAATGTTTTAAAACTCCATTTTGCAAATTAGAAGTGAAAACTACAAACTAAATGACGACAGGTTTACCCAGATATGGTACAACAAAAGGATGCATTATGTAGGACTACAGTGCAATTGCTGCTATATTATACTTCATAAATACAATTTTAAGAAAGTCACAAACAACTACAACTTGCATGATTCACTGTGGATATTACATATTCTGGAAAGTGAGCAAGGACCACAATCAGCCTTTCATTCTAAAAAGAAATGACGTCCGCATTATATCCAGGAGCCTGCCTTGGCACAACTATGACTTTCATTGAATCACTCTGTCTGTCTGTCAGGCTCGCTCCATACACAATGGAGTGTGTGTTTCATGTAATTGTTCCTTCTTGACAAGAAAAGATAGGCTTCACAACTTAATGAACTTGAAATATTTTAGTTACGCTGGTCTGGGCTGAATTGAAGCTGATCTAGACCTAAATCAAATCACTTCTTTTGAACTTGTGAATATGAATAATGCCTGGAGCCCTGGCTAGTGCTGTCCATGAATATATAGAGCGTTGGCACAGTGCGTCTCTACATTCTGTATTCCTTTTTACTTACTCAATCCCGTCCTGTGATAGGAAAAAAACCTAAAAACGCCCAATGCTCATTTTATATAGTCAGATTTCCTATCCCTGACACTGCGCATCATTGAAAGTTTTTTTATATGTATTTTGCAGAAATGAAAGATCTTTGTTGTCCTCCCTTTACAATGACAGCTCTTACTTACAGCCAAACTATATTTCCTCATTGGCAGAGACACAAGCATTTCTGATTGAAGATCACCCTAGAAGACCCACAGAACGCTCTATCTTTTTCGATTTAAACTAAATCTTTGGGTTAACACAATTCTACAGTGATAAAAAAAGAGTGTGTTTAAAGGGATGATCTGACCAACCTATACCCTGCCAGTATAGGACACTGCCGCTTGAAAGCCTTGTACAGCACCAGTGCAATCCTGGGATCTGCATGGAAAGATAAGCAATGCAGCCCATGTCTGAATGAAAAGCCAAGGCTGGGATCCATTCCTGTTTTTCAATTCCCAATTCCATGTCCTTTTTAAAACCAATTCCCAATTTTCCCAATTCCTTCGAAGGGGTTGGAATTGATAATAATTGCTGTGATCGTTCAACTGCTTTAATTTGAAGTCAAATTAATTGACTACCAGTGATTTCAATTGAAGTACTTTGTTGCCACTGTGAGAAGCTCCTTTTAACAGAATCCTGCTAATTGTGATCAGTGATGTGCTGGAATTGATTAGAAGGGAATGGGAAATTAAATTGGAATGGATTTTAAAAAGGAATTGGGATTGAAAAACAGCAAATGACCCCAAATGCACAAATAAAATCCAGCTGTGCTTATCTCAGTGGGAACTATATTACAATGAGATTCTCTCTTGAATTTATGCACATCATTTCCTCTCTTCAACAGGCCAGACAGAAACCCTTTTTTATTAAATACTTTACAGCTTTGAGATACGAATACAAGGCCTTTACTGTCCACTTGCCTTAAATCACATGATCTCGTTTTTATTTTTATTTGCCAAGAGGTTTTATTGATCATTCATAGGTCTATTTAATGCTTCTTCATGGGCACTTGGTATGTCAGGTTTAGTTTATCTTGTCAAAGAAGCTCAATACAAAAACGAAACCGATGAATACTGTTATATTTTCTGTAACAGGAATTAAAACTGGTTTTATTGAGATTTTTTGAACAACTTGACCATACAACCGTGTTATGCACTTTCTTCAGAGGAAACTTAAATATACTGTACCTGACCCTTTCTCTGATGCGGTTTTAACCCTTTTGTAAACTAATTATTTCCATGAGGCTGAGAACTCTTTTACAAGAGTGTCCTGGCGAGATGATAAGCAGCAGACAGCAGCCCTTTCACATCCCTAAGAACAACACCACTCTGTAAGACAATCTCATCATACATTCAATCTGGGATCAGAAACATTCACTCTATGATCACTCTTGGAACATACTAATTAAAATCAATGTAATCTTAGTCGTTGTATTTCATTTACGTTTGGGTCATTTATCTGATGATAAAGCATATCCTGGATACTCTTGTACAGACTACTCCATGCCAAAGGGGGCGCTGTAGCTAAATGCTGACCAGCCAACCCATGACCTTCTCCAAGGCAGTTGATAAATAAGTGCAAGACTAGATTGTAATTTACACCTGGGTATATTTACCTGTAGCAACAAACCTAGGTAACCAGGCAACAAACCTATTACAGTTTTACACACATAAAGCACCCAGTGAAATTGCCTTCTAGAATTAAGAAACATCCCATTTAAAAGAAGCCAGTAACTGGCAGTGATGGGTTTGAGGGTGGCATTCTAATACAAACCTGGCTGCTTTGTTCATTCGTTGAGCCAATTTTTTTAATTGCTCAACAGAGGCATGTAAGAATAAAATATCACCACAATCACACAAAGGAAAAATACAGCTCTTTATAACACGATTTCTACTTTGAAGAGCAATGTTTTTTTATAAATGCAAACAGACCTTATAAAACATATATATATATATATATATATATATATATATATATATATATATATATATATATATATATATATATATATATATATAATCTGCAGCTTCTAAACAAAAATACTGTAGGCTAAACCATACACAACCCAATCAATAATATATTAAAACCTGTGTTGCTTCTGCTGCTGCTGAAGCGAATATCAAATCCCAGAAGATTCCGGTATTGTTTCTAGAACTACAGCACAGTTCCAAGTATATTAACATTCTTTGGGGAGAGTGATTGTAATCTGCAGGAAATACTTTTTTTTTTTTTTTTTTTATCACAGGTTCTGTCTTCTGTCAATGTGATAGGCTTGGGTATCAAATTGATTTGCTGTAGCTGTTACATTGCACTGCAGAAAACTGTGTCTGCGGACATTTTTTATCCAGGACTAGTTTACTTTGACCTTCATGCGGAATATGGAATATGGATAGCATTTTTTTTTTTTTTTTTTTACTAAAATCTGCTAGAGCTGAGTGGCATATTTAATATGTTTTCAGGTTCAAGGCAAGTGATTGCACATTATCCATTGTTAACCTTGTTCTGAAGTCAGTTATTCAGTAGCTCTGTCAGCAACACAGAATATATGCTAATAAGAAACATGAGCCTCACAGATTGCAGTGCTAGTTTTCTTTGTTAGGTTTTCGTTTTAGGATTCCGCACTGGTTAAAATAAAAAAAAACTGGTAAAAAATGGGAGGCTAGGAAACAGGACCAACAAGCCCACCGCATTGTGCTGTACCCTAGCACAGAGACCATAGTATATTACAAAGAATGTTATCAGTACACTGCATACCTTGTATATAGAATGCATCCAAGCTCCCTTTGGTTATTAAAAAGAATAATACACTATACTGTTAAAGAAGCCAGTCTAGAAGTTTAATACAAATAAAATAGTCGACATGGACAAATCAAATACTAGCACTTTGGGACACAGTGTACACACCGTTTTTGATCCTTCAAAGAAGTAATAACAATTCAGTATAAAGCCCTGAAGCTAATACTTAATGGTGTGAGGCCATTTCTGTATAGATTATCTCCTGCTGAATAAATGCCTTCAAGTTAGACTGCCTACTCTCTGTTAAAAATGACTTCTGTTACTCATAAGTACCCTTTGAAAATGCCAGTCAGAATAGGTTGACCTTATGACAACTTGTGCAACATGAAAATTAAGTACCAGTGCAGCCCAGAACAGTTAGAAAATAAAAAATGTATTTAGATTGCAAAATCAACCAAAAGCCAGGCTTATATAATCACTCAATGCTAAAATATTGAAGAACGACCTTCAAAATACTTACAATGGAGAACAAAGTACAAAACAACACCAGGACACCTACCACAGCCCTATCCTAATGCTGAATTCTTAATCATGTACATTGTGGGGATATAAAACAAGGCAAAGAGCCTGAATGTAAGATGCCAGTGACTTGGCATTCAGTTACCCTCCTAAGAGGCTTGTTTATGCAAGCAGCCCGTTGCTTCCAATCGACACAGTTTGCAGTCTGAAGCATAAATGTATCTAATGTGGTTAGCAAGCAGACTCTCGTTTTACATGCAAGATTATTAAATAAGGACCAACACCCCCCCCCCCCCCCCCCCCCCATTTGCACACATGTGAAGACATCTGCTGTGTCTCTTGAGTAGTACAGTGTAAGATTAAGACAAAATCTGACCTCAGAGATACAGTGGGAGGCATCAAACATCATCATACTCTGGAAAAGTGCTTGTCCAGCTGTGATCTACCTTGGTCCTAATGTTACTGAGAACACATTACTGACGAGGTAAGAATCTGGGGATGTAAGGAGGTGCTTCAGCCTGGCACAGCTATATTGCGTTGTTGTTTGCAGTAAATGTATGTGGTTAGAAAACTGCAGAATTACTCCAGTGGGGACGTGGAATCTAATTATAGTAGCATTGACAGTGCTACCGAATGTTAACAGGACTGCCCTGTATATGAATTGATCTCTAGTTTTAAAAAAAGAAACGTGATTGGGCAGTTGAAGACACAGCACAATGCCATTAAACTCCTCTTTTGATGGTGTAGAGATATTAAATTATGAAGAGCACGATATGCAACCAAGCCCTGACCTGTGATTGGTTGTTTCTAATTGACAAACAAAACCAAACAGTGATATGAAACACAAACAGTATGTGAGATAGTGATATGGTTATTAGCAAAGCATAATTGAAAAAAGGTTGTTTGACAACAGATAAAAACAGCAGGCTTGAAACAGAATCATGTGTTGCGTTGGGCAGATTATTTCTGTATCCAGCTTAAAAATCAGGAAAAATAACAGGTGTAAAATGTTGAGAGAGAAAAAAAAAAGAAGTGTATTCAGTTATTCTGTTCACTGCTATGCCTGTGCTGTGATTCACCTTGACTCTGCTGATAGAGGAAATCTTTCAGGAAATGATGCTCGCAGCCTCTGCTCCACAGCACCCTCTAGAGGCCAACACCTCCCATTACAGTGGGGGAAAAGTGGGCATAAACTGGGATAATAATTCTAAGAGAATGCTTTTGAACTATTTTTTATTTATAAATAAGGAATTTATGGTATAAGAGAGATCATCCTTAAATCCGGTAAATACCAGCACTAATACAATTAATAACTACCTGCTCTACAGTATGCTATAATATTTTCTACCATACAGTACTTAATCCATACATTACCACATGTAATCCCCAAGTAAAACATCCACCTAGTGTTTCTTTAACTTCTACAGACACTAACATGCAACCTTCAATCCATTATTACTCATTGCTCTACCTTCTCCTCTTAACAAGCTTAGGAAACCAAGACCACGTTTTAGAGAGAGGAACGGCTTTGCTTGAAGAAATGTTGTTAAGTCTTACACACCCCCGCGTGCAAAACTCATAATTAAAAATGGTGCCTCATGAGTAATATAAGATATTGATTTTTTTTTTTTTTTTTTTTTTTCTTGTGGTAGAGATTGCCACGCTTGCCTCTTTCATTCAAGGTTAATTGCTTAACATTTCCTACTATTATGATGCATAATAAATGTTAATATATTTCATACTTTTTTATTTTACCTGCACATAATGTACTTGGAAAACCTCACTAAAAAGTATAAAAAAAAATAAAAAAAATCAAGAGTGTCCTTTACTCTGTCAAGCTAAATGGAAAGCTACCTCTTACCACAGTAAACACGGCATCCATACATCTTAGAATTTCAAACTTTTTGTTTAAGGATTCTGCATCCCTTTTGCTTTTGCAATTTTTGGCAAATTCCCCGGAAGATCACTTCACAGTTTATTTTTAACAATATATTTATGGCGAGAATAGAAAACCACAAAGACCTCTTCTTCACAGGAGAGGCGGAAACACATACCATATTTTTTAAAAGTTCCTCACAATACTGATATATAATTTATAATTCATAAAAATATTGTCTGTCAGCACAGCTTATCCTTTTTTACAATCCTGCAATGGAAGCTGTGCATATGCTTGCTGTCAGTACTGCTATTTAAATAATGGCTAATTCTACAGTAAAGGGAAATCCATTTTGTGTCATTAATATACAGGGTTCATTATACAAATGCACAGTGTTATCAGGCTGACCCTTCAAACAAAGAAAGTCAGATGAATACAAACAAACCTTCAACAACAGTGAAATATTCATTTGTGAATTATCGACATTAAAAAATAATTCCTTCATTTATCAAGCGGCATCTAGCCATAGCACTTCCTTTAACTAAGAATGGGATTAACTTGGTGAGCACAGTGGAGCTGGGGAGCACTTGACATTATTGTCTCAAACTGGTACAGCTACTACGGCAGGGGATAACAATTCACATGCCCCCCAGCATTCAGCTCCTAGTGGATGACATGCTTAAGAGCGCTTTAGAAGTGCTTGTAACTTCACCAGGATGTACAAGTATTGACTGAGACATATAATTTAATACAATGTGATTATAAACAGCTGGGAGAATACAGTGATTAATAAAAACAGCATCATGCCCATATCAAGGTCTCCACTATCTGCTATATACAGGATAGATAGATAGATAGATAGATAGATAGATAGATAGATAGATAGATAGATAGATAGATAGATAGATAGATAGATAGATAGATAGATAGATAGATAGATTACAAACACACACACTGAGTTCTACAATACCCTGTGCACGTCTATTTAGCAATTCAATCCATTGTGTTATGTAATAGTGCAGTTGATTGAAATGATTACCTCCCCTTTGAAAGGTTCAGTGTACTGGTCATGAATATAATGACTGACGAAAATTGGATATGCATCGTATGTCTCTGCCAGACAAAAAAAAAAAAAAAAAAAAAAACATACCCTAATGCTATCAAAGCAATAAATTACAAGAAATGAGCTGAAAAGACTGATATGAATTAAAGCCACGTTACAATTTAATGTCCCATTCATCTTGTAATTTATTAGAGATTGAGAGGAAAAGTGTTTCCTTTTATTCAGTAGGCACTTCATTTGGTCGACGTGTAATTTGTTTATTAATGAGATCTAAGAGTTTGCAATGATTGTAACACCTTCAGATCATCATAGCAGTTTTCTATCACACTGCATAGAAAGCTAGGTCGTGACAGAAGCAAACCTAATTCAAGCAGCTCCCTAATTCACAGGGTCCATTGAGCTGTATTAATCCTGGTCTTGCAGTTTTTAAAAAGAATTATAATGAAGTCCCCATGCAAAAGGAAACTGAAATGTGATACACAGTGTTTCTGTTAGGGCAGCTCTCAATACGGGCTCAGCTCACATTCTTAAGACGAAAGAAGCGACAACCCAGTGAGGAGTTTTTCTCATTACTATTTGAGTGCAGGGCCAGGCAGCGTGCACAGAGCTATTAGAGAATGAATCACGCATTACATGCAGTGTGGTAAGAGCATCGGTAAGTAAACCCCTGCCAGCTCACCAGCGAAGGTTTAAGCGCTAAGAACTTTCCACTGTTTGATTGAACAGTCCTGATAAAAAGGGATTTATTTAAGAAGGGAGGATTTAGAAGATACAAGCTCAGAAATACTAGCAAATTAGAGAGATTGCACATTCCTCTCCCCTGAGCTGCAGTCTTGGTAAAATGTTAGTATCGGTACCATGCTTTTTATTTATTTTTTAGTCCCCTTCCCTCTTCCCAGTCTCCATTTTAAATATGTTGGGATTTTCAATTCTAAAAGTCAATAACAAAACAAACAACTGTTTAGCAATCCTAACGTTCAGATGAAGGGATACAGACTGAAGAGGTAAGCCTTTGACATTGCTGTTAAACAGCATTGAATTATCGGAAACACTTTACATTGTGTCTCGAATTACTGAGCATTTACATAGCAGCTACTTGGTAAATACCGGTGTACTTTGTTATTATGCCTAGTTACAAAAGTTAATTTTTTTTGCATGATTTAACCCTATCCCTACCCTCGCAACCCTAACTCTAAACCTAACCCTAACCCTTTTCTGATACAATTGTGTACTTACATATATATCGTGCAAAAAAAGATTTACCCATTAAGTACATTGTAACTATACATAACAACACTGTAATTATGTGTAAGTACAGCTAACTACTATGTAGGTACGTAGTAATTAGAGGCACAGTTTAAGTGTTTCCAAATGATTGTAAGAGATCACCAAATAAGTAGCTTTGAATTCTAATTGTTTTTTGTGCTTTGTCTATGGGTGTGTCAGCTGCTCTTCAATTCTAGTTGCCTGTCATTGATGTATGTAATGCAGACTAGATCACTGAAATTCTCTATATATTAACAAGCGCTACAGCATGTTACATGACAGGCAACTACAACTCTTATTAAAAATGAAGACGTGGCTGGGGTACTGGTGGGTGTTCACTACAGATAAGGCTGCACAAGCTTTTAAAACACACATTCATTATGTTTTAATTTAGTTTCAAACTCAATTAAAATAAAGCTTAATACTTGACGTTGGATTTCTTTCAATTAATTTTATTATTGAGTTTAAATCTATCAGAGATCACAAGAGGCTCTGTACCTCCAGCATGGTCTGCATTCAGTGGTATCTACGCATTAAGTAAACTGTAGGAAACATCCTCACTTTGTAAAACACCTTTTTAAAAACGATTTATGCCTTCTAAAAAAAAAAAAAAAAGGTCAAAATATTTAGCTTGTTGTCGACCTTCACCCTGTGTGAAGTTTTGTCTGATTGGAGTTAGAAATAGAAAATAAAAAATATAGTGAGAGCCAATGAAAAGTCCACACAAATGTCGGAATGCAAACACGTGCGTGTGCGTGTGCGTGTGCGTGTGCGTGTGCGTGTGCGTGTGCGTGTGTGTTGTAATGGTCCCCATCCTAGTGGCTGATGGGTTTATAACGCTACCTTCAGCATAAGACACGTACTTTCCTCTCAACAAGAGAGCTTGCTCTTTAGTTAACTGGTAAGGCGTTTGTCTTATGCTGATGGTAGCATTATAAACCCATCAGCCACTAGGAGGGGGATCATTACAGTGTGTGTTCAAACCTGCTTACAACTAATAATATTGAGAGATAGTCACTTTATATTGATGTAACTACAGCATCAACTTAAACTTTCATGTACTCATGGGACACTAGCTCTCCAGTCACATATCACAATAATAAGCTTTCTTAAAATGAACATCTACCCGGAACTGTCATTGTTTGCTGCTGTCAGAAATAGCAGCTCATGAAACCCACGCTGGGATCTGATCCCATATTGACTTTTATTTTATTTTATTTTTTTAGCAGCTAATGCACAGGGCTCAGCCTAGAGATAGATTACAATGGCATTGGTATGGACCCAGGGAACGCTGTCGCACACTTAAAATGCGTTAGAGACTGATGATTACACATAAAACAGAATCCACAGCGGTTTGGGTTTATTTACTGTCGGCACTCTTTCCTTGTCAATTACAGCACTCTGTCGGTGGTTTAAAGCAAACTGTTCCTTTGTGTTTTCCACGCTCCCATATCTGTGGATTGAGCTTTGCAGCTGTATTCCAATACAGACTCTGATAGGTGCCATCCAACGCGATGTGTGCCGTAGTTTCTAAAGTAAGATCATTGCAAAAATCGTATTCTATAAGCAGAATACAATGCAATGTGGGTGTAAGCAACACGAATCCCAGTGCTGAAACAGGATGTAGGAAGAGGAAAGGCTCTAGTTTGCAGAGTGAAAGCATGGTGAAGTATATGTAAGCATTGTAAAGCCCAGATAGGTATGGAAAACCATATAAAAAAAAGCTTATCCAATCACTGTAAACTATGGTAGAACTTTAGGAAAAGCATGGGCAAACTGCTCAAATGCAATGCGAATTTATAACTTTTATAAGGGTGGGTCCTGGGCTGGGCAAATAGCCAGGCAAATTGGCAAAACTTTTTTTGTTGAATATTTTTGGACAGTGCTAAAAAAAAAAGATAAATAACACAGTGCTGTAGGTGGTATGCATTGCATCTCTAGAACAAATCATTGGGGTGGACATATTTGGTGTGAAAATAGAATGTGTTTCAATGTTCATAGCTTACTAACGTAAATACCTTTTTAATATGCTGTGAATAATAAGGGGTCAGTAACACATGCATCTGTGATGCGTATCAAATGAGTTCTGATACATAATTCATTAGTTACACGCATGTTCATGAATAATACATTTTTTAAAAAAAGAACACCAACCTCTAGCCTTAATCTAACCTGGAATCAAAGTAAGAGTTCAGGTTCCTGACACTTGGAAACAGCCTCTGTAATTCATGTCCATTGTCTGCAAGCCTTGAGTGGCTCTTCAATGGGCTGACACTTTAAAATAAGTGCTTTTGCGTGATGCATTAGGGCTGGGATTGGGGTTAAGATTTCATATGGATGTGTGTGGAACACAATGCATTAGAGCCACTGAGGTGGTCACTAGAACAGTGTGTGTGTAATCTACGATGTCTTCTTGCTGTTTGACAGACAAGACTATACAATAAGCACTTTCACCCTGTCAAAGGCCTGACGGTTGGAGGTTCTTTTGCAAAGTAGCCTCTACTTTTGGAAATTAGACCCTTTTTCTAGAAAGTAGCTCCCGATATAGTGCTCCCTATAGGGAGCAGGAGACTCAAGATGGCCTGTTCACAGCATAAGGCATGTTGAATATTCCCCTCAGCCAGGAAGGAATGCCCTTCACAGAAGATAACTGCCTACATTAGATAAACAAAATAACATGTTTGTAATTGCACACACTTCCTGCTGGACTGGATAGCAGTGGCGTGGTTAGCAATCCAATTAAGGTAATACTCTGTGCCTGCCTTTTATTACTAAAATCACCACGAGGGACAGATGGTAGATGTTTGTGCTTTTACACTCTCAAAACACTAGCTATGCACTATTGCATGCAACCTTGACTCAATTATCTTTTCTCAGCTCCTGCTGCTTTTCTTGAGGACTCCGTTCTGATGATAGGCAATTAAAAAAATAAATCAAAAAGAGCTTTCATTCTGGTCTTGTGGCAATAAATCTCAATTCAAAGTCAAAATAAGGTTAACTGCAATGCACTCAAATCATATCTGGACAGGCATGACTCAAGTATTGAAAAGTGCTGCACGTTGCACAGTGCTTAGTACGGGTCAGACTTAAAGAACTTCTTTAGTTCAGCGTCACCCAAGAGTTATTAACAAGAGACACACAAATCAACAAGGACGTGTAAAATCTTAATAGGTCTATTAACCTTTTTTTTCTGTGTAAAACACTCATTAATATTAGTTACAAGTTGCTTTTATCTTCAATATTATGTAGCATGTCAGGACCTACAAGGCAGGCTAGGAATAAGGTGCAGGCTCCTAACTGTAATCAGGTTTATTGGCATAACATCTAAGAGCAATGATATCCCTCTTTGATAGCTACTGGAGGAATGAACAAAGTACCCATTGAAATATTACAGTAACCCCTAGACCCCCTCCTATTTCAGGGTAAGGAGCCTGCAATCCATCTAGCTAGCTACTGTATTACACTACTAATGCACATTTAAATGTTTTATTAGCGTATAACTAGGCTCGTTATCATAATATACAAAAAAAACCCACAAACAGAACCATAGTTAATTGACTTTAATAGGAATGAGTGCTGCCACCTGTTGGCAGAACCCTGTATTGTCACACTGCTGTAACAGCTGTGTTGCTATTACAGTACTGATGTCATTTCGTCAACAGTTTCTGCAGTTTAACATTTAGATTGTGTCGCTATTTGTTTTATTTCAGTGACGAATGCAATGGTGGCATTAATGAATGCATCACACTTTAATTTTAAGGCATCTATAACATCAGCTTCTCGCCTGCATATAACTGAACTGCTAGAAAGGTGTGGTTTTGCCTTGGTTTGCAAAGCAAATGCAGTAATAAATGACTACTTTTCATTGTGTTTATCCAATGCAGATGAAAAAGTTACATTCAACTGCGGTCACTTTTTTTGGAAAGGTACTGTAAGGTGATAAAAAGTATTTGACTCAAGGGCACCACTGCTGCACCTGAAGAAGTATAATCACTTAGCACAATGTTGTCATGTGAATTACCCGCATGTTAGACTCGGATACCTTGTCAGTTTTTCACTGTCAGATGATTTCACATGCCATTAACTCATTTTTTTCAAGGGGTTTAATTTCCAGGCAGTGCCGCTCATTAGGAAGCACAAACCCTGCAAAAACTAAAATCCCTATTGGATTCCTGCAAACACCCAGTGCTATCAAAGCTACAGACCTGGTGTTACAAGAAATTACATTCACAGTGGCGTCTACAGTTTTGCTGGCTGACACGCGACGAGCTAGCAGATTGAGTGGTAATGGCAATTATCAGCTTTGCAAAGAGTGGAAGAGCAAGCTAAATCAATTCAATGACATTCATGGGTTTAACCTTGCAATGCACAAGTTTCAATTAGTCATTTCCAGCAGTGGGGGGCTAATCCAATTTTAGTTTTCAGAAAGGGAAACAATCCCAAGACAGCAGAAGGTTTGCCAGATTGATGGAATAGCGTTAGTAGTAGTAGTACCTTCACAGTATGTTGGGGTAATTATTATTCCATCCTACATGGTAAACAAAGCAATACTGAACATACAGGAATGAGCATTTTTAATTACACCCATCATCTTAACTTGGCATGTTTTTACCGTGCTGATAAGATTAGTAATACATTTTAACACCCATTTGGCTATGCTTAACTACTGTATACCGTGATATGATTTGACCTTCGTACAACTTGTTTTTTTTTTTGTCTTAGCCAGGATTAAATATTTGTTTTAAACATGTATTGTATTGCAGTGCATAAGACAGCACTTACAGGCAGAGTCTCCATGCTCATCACCACACCGCAATGCAAGCTAAAGAGAGAACTGGTTCACACTAGTGATATAGAGGTTTTAGATAGCAAAGAAAACAGCTTCCAGGCTCCTGCGTCTGTCCTTGTAATGGAAGAGAATGAGCTGCTGTACGAGCCCACAGGCTTGGTTCTCTCCACTTCCACTTTTCATTTATGCGTCCCCCCCCCACCCGAACAGAAGGAAATACAATTTCTGGAATGCCTCTGGCCTTTGGTGGATTGGCACCTTCCTTGTACAGATTCTTTATACAGTATCTTTTTATAAATTGACAACAACCCCAAAACAATGGGCTGAGTTCTTTGATACTTGCTTGACACGTTTTCTGAAAGGTTGGCTCTCTGGGCCTTTGAACCCTAGGCCCTCCCATCAGAACCCAGATGCTGTGCTTGAGTTTCTCAGATTGAGTTTGAGAAGCCGCTATCTCGGGAAACTGCTTCTCTTTTTTTTTTTTTTCAATTTAATATAGAAAAAAAAAAAACGTGTTAAGTCACAGGCTGTGAACCTTGAACTGATTCAAAAGGCAACCGCACTGGACCTTTACTGAGGTTACGTTGTCGTGGAGTCAACTTGATCTGAGACACATAGTTCAATATCAGGCCAGTGGGAGTCCTCTTATCCCACGACCAAGACAGTTGCCTCTTTACACAAAGGAGCGCTGCAGATGATGTCAGTGAGCTACCAGACCTTGGAAGAGAAGCTCGATATGCGTCTGCTTTGAGCGCCGCTATGATTTTGCCTCCCTAACCCGTGGGAGCTCTTGAGCCGATGCAACACTCCCTGTAAAATTAACCTTAAACCTGCCACACATTTGTAACTTGATCTGAAAAAATCCCAGTCATCACTAGCTGTATTGCTGCAGAACAACAAAAACACTTCAAAGCTACCAACCGGACACCAATAAATATTTATTCAGATACCACCTGCCTAGTGATAAACAAAACATGCCCGCAGACCAACATTAATTAACAGTTGGTATGAGGCAGCTCTGATTACCAAAATAAAGAACAGGCTATTTGTATTATTGATGGGCAGTTCATTTTCACACCCATGCCCACGCTCTCTAGCACAGAAACAGGAGCGATGCTAATGAATAATGTTTAGAAAGTGCCGGTTCATCCAGACCTTGAGCTGCAGCTCAGCCCCCCTACAGAGAATATTAATCATCCACTTTTTCCCTGTCATTTACACACATCTCTGTGCTGTCCCTGTAATTGATTTAATGGTAATGGATATAAATGATTCTAATGGATGTCATGTGCATTTATATCAGCGAAACGCTCAGAGGCTAACTGATATTTGCAATGGTAAACGAATAGCTTCTCCTGGTTTAATTAATGAGGTTCTCATTAAGCATGCATTTAAAAATCGAAAATCCATTCTTACAGCATTATTAATGATTATTAGTTATTAGTTCTGTACCTTATGACATAATAATCTCATGTGTGTATTTCTCTCCTACAACTTACTTTATAAAATATTTGGAACTATGTTGGCTCCCTAAGTGTCTTTTATGGAATTGAGCTCTTTTTAAAAGACCATATTTCCTCAGTTCAATGTGTAATAATACATATGAATATATATGGGTGGTAGCACACAATTCAAAGTGGGGTGCTTAAATTAAAAGGCGTAACCCTACTATATCATGTTTAGATATAATACACAGCTTTAGATTTAAAATATAACCAGCATTTCTTAAAGACGGGCGTTTTTTTAACACTTTCAAAATGCATCCCGCCCCCCCCCCCCAAAAAGGTCTTTGACTGGGGTAGATTCCTTGAGCCTTGGTTGTGAGTAATAGGATCTGTTGGAGTTATTTCTGCCCTCATCGTCAAAACAGAAAACAGGTCAATAACCCGTCATTAGAACAGCTTCACGCCTCACTGCTTTCAAATTGACTGCCTGAAGGTCCATTTGAGGGATTAAGGAAAAAAGAGCAATGGCGTTTCATGAGATGAAAGAACAAAGCTGATTTTTTTTTTTTTTTTTTTTTTTTTTTGCCTAGGAAAACACAAGTCATCTTCTGAAATGCAAATTAATTCTCCATTACCCAACTAACAAAATTTATCATGACACAAAAGTTGCCAGAAGCTGGCAATTGTGATTGACTGAGTGACTGGAAAACAGCCAGAGAGTTTTCAGTTCCAGAAAGAAGATTAAAATGGGTTTTATTAAATGCTGCATGTATGATGCTCCAATAAATTTGACAACAGCAGCATTAGTACAAGCTGACCTTGTCAACTGGCACTCTCAGCAATGCCTCTTAAACTGGCTGTATCATTGACAAATGAACAAGCAAACAAAAGCAGAAAGGCAGGCCACCAAGTTTAATTCTAAGAACATTCTAAGAACAGAGCTAGCCAACTAATCGCTCCTTTACAAACATGGACAAACATGGATATTTCTAATCCAACACTTTCTGCCTGTTACAGTGAGATGTGAGTATGTCTGCTGTACGCACTTAAAGTCTCAATCATTTCACTAAATGGTCTTGACCAGAGTATGAATCCTCTTGGAGATGAGCAGTTCCAATGTAATTCAGGCAGGGAATAAAGAGGATTTTACTTGAATAGATGGCCACTGTAGAAAATCCTCAGATAATTCGGGATTTAGCCAAGTTGCACGAGTCTGCCCAAAAACAATGAGCCACAGACAGTGATGGGTGATTACTTTACTTGTCTCAGACTGTTGTAAATGTCATAAATCCGGTCCAATGTGGTTTGTTACACAACAAAGTAGCTTTTTTTCAAAATACCGTCACTTATGAAATCAGTGCATGAAACGCATGGAAGCATTAAGCAGATGCAATGAAACAAATCCGAGCTTAATCTTCCTGTAATATCGCTTGCGCTGTAATGAATCATCCATTGTCTGTCTAGACCACAATGCTGAGACCGCCTTTTGTCTTTCTAAATTCAGAATATCTGTAAGCATAAAATACTAGGAAGAGAAATAGGGCAGTGGCATGTAGAAAAGCAAGCACCAGAAGTAAATAAAATGGCAAGCGTACAGAATCCTATATACATTACTTCACTAATGGTCTTCAAAAGCCAGTGCTAATGGGCACTCGTATGAGAGGTAACCTTTCTTTTTTGATGTGCCGTCTTTATCACAGTAGTATCAAACCAATACACAGTGGTAATTCGTTGCACTGTGCAAGACGTTATTCAGAATTCATGATGTTGCCATTAGTGGTAATGGTGTGGTCCTCTAATGGTTCTGCTATGATTTCCTCTGGGTAATACACTGGTATCCCAATGGTTTTTCAAACTTGTTTTTCACAGTTGTTAGTGTAGACCCTGCAGTCCAAAAGTTTTTCTTCAGACATTTTCCCCTCCCGGGTTCAAACTGTTGTGGATCTCTGGAGATATATCAGCTGTTTGCAACTGAATAAAGGTAAAGAGATAGGAGCGTCACTGGGAGCAGTATGGTGGATAGTTTCAGACATTGTAACGCAAGATGATTCATACTGTTGGGTTTTCAGAATCCATTATGGGGTCGGACAATGTGAAAACATGTCAACAGCGATGAAAGGATAAATGTACAGTATGTCTAAAAAATGACTAATTTGAGAAACCGATATGCTTCCATTTCTTTGCAAGGCATCAATAATTACTTTTAATAAACCCCTCTGAGTCTTTTACAAAAAACAAGCATGTGCATGCTAATCTCAAAGCCTACGGATGAGGCACGTCTTATCTTCCACTGTTTATCTTAAAGAAGTCAGAAACAGAAACGAAGAAAAACACCAAAAAAAGAAAAACATTTCAAATCCACAGAGACTCCCGAAAGAATAGAAAAGGTAAAAAATGATGTCACTCAATCTAAGTGTAATGCTTTAGCACATCCCAAGAGAACTGGTACTGTTTTCCTGATAGTTTTATTATCTCTCTGAGCATTTTAAATCAGGCTGCCCTGCTGGTGGGATTAATGAAATTCCAAGCCTGGGCTTCATCTCTAGGTTTTGATGAGTTTCTGACAAGTGTTGACAGATAGGTGGAGCTGCCAGTACTGTCACCATCATGTTCAGCTGATGAATTGTTAAATGAGACAGAAACACAAGAGTTGTAGGGCTGCAGCATCAGCTGAGAGCAAACGGTGCTGCAAATTCAGCTGGCTCTTTCCATAAGACAGAGCGATAACCTGGACACCACATCCATCTCCAGCGAATAATCATTACTTTTTGTTGGAGTGCAAAGTTTGTGCTCGGTGATTCGTGCTGAAACTTTTCCAGCAGAAATTCGAATGCTTCACTTCAGAGACTCAGCTTTCAGATTTCGTCGAAATGGGACATAGCTTGGTAAATAACAATCCAATCAAAAACAGCAAAAAGGTGATCCAGAACACAAGATAGTAAACACGTGTAACAATAACAAATGGCATTAAGCAACCTTGCAAGATTGAAACAGATATAGGATTTCAGCCGAACCAATCTGTATTTAGTGATTTGTAGTTTATATTGTTTTAGGATTTATACACATATATAATATTGCTGAATATTATATGATAGTATATATATATATATATATATATATATATATATATATTATATAGATGTATATAATAGATATATATATAGATATTTTAGATCTGTTATATGAATGGACAAGCCAAACATAAACCTATAACCCTAAATGAAACAGCAGTGTATGTACAATTACTACCTTTAGATCTGTTTTGCAACACAGAGTAATTTGGAACAGTGCAATTTGCTGCTCATTTTATCGTCAAATTGAAACGAATACAAGATAGAATAAAAAAAAAAAGCAAATGGAAAAAAAAAACATTATATAGCTATATTCAGATCAATCCAAAACAATAACAACCATTAAAAATCAGTTAAGACTTTTTCAGTCTAATAGAAGTTATTCAGCTTGTGCTGTGATTATTAATTCATTATGCATAGTGCTTGAGCTAAGGCATTGGTTCTTTAGTACAGAAGATTAATACAACTGTGTACAGCACCAAACGACTCAGCCCAAAGCTGATCAGAGCCGGGATGTTTAAGGTCGGGATCCTCTTTACAGCCAGTGGATCCATTTCTACTGCTTCCAGTTTCGCATGCTTGTCTGTGAAGTTGTCCTATACTCTAAGACTCTAATCATATTGATGTGTGTCTACACAGCTACACTTATTTCTCTCTCAACCAGAGAAACTTTACGTTGGTCTGGTAACCATAAGATGATTATACTCATTCAAGATACTCTCACTTGAGATTTAAACTTACACCGTGGCTAAAGCCTGCAGGCAAATTCCACCCAGAGGGAGCAATTAAAAACTATGATGCATGATTTGTCAAATGAGGATAAGCAAGGTTCAGCGAAAAAGAAAAAAAATATACCCATATGCAGTGTATATGTATATATATATATATATATATATATATATATATATATATATATATATATATACACACACACACACACACACACACACACACACACACACACACACACCTCTCTCTCTCTCTCTCTCTCTCTCTCTCTCTCTCTCTCTCTCTCTCTCTCTCTCTCTCTATATATATATATATATATATATATATATATATATATATATATATATATATATATAGCTGTTCAGGGTAGGACTTAAAAAAAATGCACCATAGCCACACATGAAACTGAGGTAACCCTTTACATTAAGTGTCTCTAATTACTGTATATTTACATAGTAGGGTTATGGTTAGGGTTAGGGTTAGGATTAGGGTTAGCATTAGGGTTAGGGTTGGGGTTAGGATTAGGGTTATGTTTAGTGTTAGGGTTGGGGTTAGGGTTGGGGTTAGGATTAGGGTTAGTGTTAGGTTTAGTGTTAGGGTTATGATTAGGGTTAGGATTTGTGTTAGTGTTACGGTTAGGGTTAGGGTTAGGATTAGGGTTATATCATGCAAATGCAAACACATGTACACATTAAGCACATTTACTAAGTGGGTACTATGTAAATACACAGTAATTAGTGACACTTAATGTAAAGTGTTACCAAAACCGACAGGTACGCCTTTTCTACATTCACATGATGACTCTACTCAACCAAACAGATTGCAGCAGTACGATGTGTAAAAGTTCTCCACACTGCAGTGCACTACAACAGTAGCGACAGTATACAACTTTTTCCTGGTTGGCCTCATAATGGGTTAATCTCCAGACAATGAGATTTCATAAGACATGAATTTTAGAAATACATAACAGGGGAATGGACGACCCCTACTGATCTATTCGGATTTTCCTTGGAGTGTCATCAAATTCTATCACGTGATGCTATTAAATGTCAACCACATGGTGCAGCAACAAACATCATGCCCTTGATTTGAGCACAGGGCTGACACTGCTAACCAAATAAAATACATACCACTCTGTAAGTCAACAATAGGATTTATTTAGTACAGCGCTCCCTGCTGTGCCCGTCCATGTCACACCCCTAAAGCCTGCCTACGAGGGAGGAACACAAAGGCCTGAGAGTGTGGTTCAGTTTGTAACACAAGTTACAACACAAGTACAGCAATGCTGGCCACTGCTGCAAGTCCTTACATGGCTTTGCCAACAAGTCCCGAATGCATCTCATTTCTTTGTAGAATACAAACAGCTATTCACTCAGTTATGCCTCATTTCAAAAACACTGATTTTTATTTTTTCCTGTTTCCATGAATAAAATAGTATATTAAATCATACAACTTTCCTCGATAAGCCAAGAGACAAGAATATGAAACTGCGTTTTAATAATAAAACAGACGTTGAAATAAATAGTTTGTGCTATTTGAATAGGGCCTAGGCTCAAAAAGATATTTAATTTATGTAGCATAAACAGTCTATTTATTAAAGGGTCTCTTTAAGCAGAGTTTGCGTAAGGGTAAATATATTGCACATTGAATTTTATCATTATGCACTGATGTTTTTTTTGTTTTGTTTTACCCCAAAGGGTAGCATTTCCAGGTGGAAGGAGATTATAATTCTTCTAGATTATGGTGCCAGGAAGCCTAATGGCAATCCCTGATAGCTTTGAACTCAATCTTCATACACATTCTCAAATATCTGGATTTTATATTACAGGAACCTTTATTTTTAGTTTATTAACTGTTAAACACTAGCATGGTACCAACAGTGTGTTTACATTAACCTATATATAACACTAAAGGAAATACATGTCATCTGTTAAACATAACTACAGTAACATCTTTGAAAAGTGCCTTTAAACAAACTGAACTCCATTCCAATGATATAAATTGACATGGGGTTGACATTTAATGTTTCAGCTGGTCTGTTTGTAATAGTTTATAATTAAATAAATACATAAGAAGAAGAAGAAGAAGAAGAAGAAGAAGAAGAAGAAGAAGAAGAAGAAGAAGAAGAAGAAGAAGAAGAAGAACCACCTCATTGTAATAATCTAATGTTAAACTGCACTGCATTTTAAGGTGTTACCGTCGAAACTACTCCCTTCTTTCAAGCATACCTCTCCTAAATCAGATCATTTTGGGTCATTATGTTTCTAGCCGTGCTACATTTCTTTTCATTAGTAACCATTTCATATCGCAGCAAGTAACGTTATTCCTTTGACTTGACTTCGGAACTGGAGATTGCTCCTCTTGAAAATGCTTGGCAAAATCTGTGCCTCAGTAAAACAATCAAATCGTGCAGTTGATATAAACGTGTGTACACTATCAGTGTATGAAAATAAAACACAATAAAATAAAATCAGATTTTCTAAAATATGATTTTATTGTAAAATAAAACTGTAGCTGCACATGACATTTACATAGGGTAAGAGGGCCACCTAGTGGTTACAAATAAAAACACATCCTTGATGGAATCGCAGTTGAAAGATGCTGTAGAAAATGTCTCTATTTGAATCCCACTCACTACAGTGTTGTTGGAATTGCAATGCACGAAGCAATTAACCGACCATGCAACACTTTACAGTGTATATATTTATATTCACACACCCCCCCCCCCCCCCCCCCCCCATCAGCTAACTCTGCAGCGCAACACAATTGACTTAGAAAATGTATCAAATATCCCCTTTCCCCTCACTACAGTGATCAGTGTAGTGTCACAGCTCCCTCTAGTGGACACAAGGTCACACAATCTCTTGAATTGCAAAAAAAAAAAACCTTTCTGGTGCTAACAACGTTTCCTTTCACCAAATGAAATAAACACTCCTGGCATAATGTGCGGCTGCTTATTCAAAGTGCTGCTGCCATTCACAAGAACAACAGTTACCGACTGGCTGGTAAAAGCAGGTGGCTGTTAATACAGGTTTTTATTCATGGGTCTTCCCACATTATTATTATTATTATTAGCTTTTTTAGCAGACACCTTTTGGTCCAAGGCGACTTACAACGTCTCATCCAAAAATAGAGCACAAGTGACACGCTTAGGGTCACACAACATGTCAGGGGCTAAGTGGGGAAATGAACTAGAGACCTCCTGATTACAAGGCAGTTTCTCTAACCACTGGACCACACAGCCTGGTGAATATGTATTCTCCATATATGGTATCAAAAAAAAACCCTCTAACGCATAATAAAAGGTTAAAAACCTCACCTGTTCAACTCAGTAAGTGTACAGCAGACAGCTACTGCTGAAACGCATTGGAAGAGCTCATTATTTCTGACTGTTTAAACCTTAAGGCATGCTAGCCATGGGGCTGCTGCTTGCTGGAGGTGTATATGTCATGCAAAAAGTGCTCAGAATTCTGCGCTGTCTTCATAAGGTACTGACATTTAGCGGTCAAATAGCTGTCAGCATTGCTGCCGAGTGCGACGAATATCAATCAAGTACGAAGGGTACCCTTCCTGAGCTTCTTATAACATTGAAGACCACTCGGTTTGAAACTGCTCCCTCCTCTAAAGACGTTTAAAAAGTCCGTTAATGGTATAGAAATGAAAGTCGTCAACCATTAATCTGACTATTTCAGGACATCTTTAAGCATACCGGAGGAGCTTCTGAATGGGACATGCAGTAATGTGTAATTAATGCTCATTATAATTGGCTACATCTCCAAATGGCATTTTTGCTTGCCGCAGTTATACCCTGTACAGAACAAAACTTGTATGCCTGCTCCATCAAGCAGTTTATATGCAGTACATGTATAGAACTGCTGTAAATTTAAATCAGAAGCAACAAGAATTAGACCACGTTGCTTATTTCTGAATAGAGATTGATTACTGATATTTGCCAGTTATGTGTTTCTTTTCAGGTCAGCCTGTAAAATGTTATTTGTTGATTGTCTTCTTGTTGCTGCTGTTTTGAGAAAGCAATAATCCCTTAGTCTTCACACAGTCTGGTGTCTGCCTTTGTTTATTATCATCTTGAAGGATGGTTACTGTGAAAAACAAATACATTAACGACAAGTGTCAATTGGAGCACAAATAATGACTTTGAAAATGATATTTCTTATAACCCTTACTCCCTTAATGCAGGTAATCTTTGACGGTTCACAGTTCTTGGTAGCAGCCGGTAATGAGTTTTTGACAATTCTTCCGCTGTGTTGGCTGTATCGAAAACCCTTTAAAAATTCTGTGTTCTAACTGGAATAGCGGCCCTGCTTTCTTTAGAATCTGTGATGGGGAAGGCAGGATGAAAAGTGTAGTTTATCTATAGGATCAGTAGAATGTGAAAAGGTGATTCCACCCAGGGCACATTGTATTACAAGACAAAACCAATAACTGGAGAGCAGCCCTGGATACCTCGTCAGTCTCACGCAGGACACTCTATCAGAGGACACGATCAGCGGGGCTGCTAAATACTTTGTGAATATGGACCAGTATGCACTGGTGATAACTGCTGGAGCGTAGTAGACTTGATTTCAAGAGACAGCCTCTCGAAATGTGGTATTGAAACTCACCGTTGGCTTACATTAAGTTATTATTATTATTATTATTATTATTATTATTATTATTATTATTATTATTATTATTATTATTATTATTATTGTTAGTAGTAGTAGTAGTAGCAGTAGTGGTATGGTAACTTTCATATCTTCTACACATCCTCTGCTAATTCTGCTGGATTTAATTGCCCATATTCATTCCATGTTCCTTTGTAACAAATTATGTTGGCATGCATTCAGGCATGAATTAACACTTCTCACAATCCCCTGGTGGGTATGAATTAGTGAAGAATAAACAGTGAATTTATTAGAAACGGATGGAGGGGAAAGGGGAACCTAAATGTTTTTAA
>NC_054569.1:1843336-1868336 GCF_017654505.1 Polyodon spathula | reverse complement strand
ATTGTTTTCTATTGTTACTTATAACACTTTCAAATAATTGCCACAAATTCCTAATGAATTTTAGCTGAATCCCACAGGAATGACACCTGCATGTCTTCAGCACTTCCTCTGAATTCTGGAGTCATTCATTTTGAATTCTCTTAATTCATCATGATTTAAAACATTCAGGCTTCCTTTTCACCTTCATCCGTTCCTAACAAATTATTTACTCTTAAGTAATTAATACCCTCTTACTGGCCACCAGAGGACTGTAAGAAGTGTTAATCCATGCATGAATGTGTGCCTCATACATGTGATCAAATCATTGGTTCCAAAGGAAGATGGAATGAATATGGGTCATTCAATCCACATGAATTAACAGGGCCGAATTCAAACTGAATGACTACAGAACTCAGAGGAAGTGCAGAAGATACTCAGGTGTCATTCCTGTGGGATTCAGTCAGAATTCATTATTATGAGTTTGTGGCCATTAGTTTAAAGTGGGACCACTTAACATCTTGCAAAAAATAAACTCAAACTAATGTCGGAAGCACAGAGAACTTGAAAACAGGCCTATATTTCAATTAGGCCTTGTTTTATTTTAGAGGCTTTTACAGTTTTTAAAGTGCCATTAATCCTATTCAATCCTCTTTCCTTGGTATTTCACGGCAGGTCCCATCCGAAGCAAGGATGCTTGCTGAACAGTTTTCTCTGCCCATCCCGTCCCCCCCATCCCGTCCCATCCCGTCCCTTTATTTTTTTTATAAACTATTTGAAAGACATGTGATCACGCTGTCAGTAGGGGTCATGGTGGGGTCAGCCAGGACAATGCACAATACAGCTTCAGCAAAGTGTTTCAGTACTTTTTTTCACTGCATTTCTGCAGTTTTACTGTTATTTTCCCATGGTTATATTATCCAGTTACCACAGTTTGCAATGTTTATTAATGTGCTTCACCATACCTTGCTATTCTTTACAATGCTTTACCATGCTGTCCTGTGCTTTATTCCACTATGCTATGCTTTTACTATGGGACATTTTTACAAGGGACACATCAGTCAAACGCTGATGGCTCTAGTTTTAAATTCACTGCCGTGACGGAGGGGTGTGCTTCCGACATACTTTTTCTTGCCCAAGAGATTCTGGCTACAGCCGTTCACAGTTTCATCTCAGTGGCTGTTGTGTTTGTACGAGATAATACAAGTTAAAGAACTAGCTCTTTGTATCTGTTTGTAGCTCTCCATTTATTCACACCAAACAGCTTTATCCTTTTATAATCTAAATTATTACACAAATGACGACCTTTTAGGCAGAGGAAAAATATATTCTGCATGTATTTTTTTTTGGAGACAAAAAGGGAAGCTTTAGAAACAAACCTACTGAGCCAGAGGCGAGATTCAGAACAGTTGAAATTCAACATAATTGCTTTTATGAAAGCCCAATTAGTAATACAAGTCTTTATAACCTGTGAAACATAAATAATTCTGAATAGCCTTTTCAACCTGGGTTTGATTAGTTTTTACACTTTGTGTCGAGTTTTAAACATCAATAGTATAACAAGTGCTAATGATATTTGTAATTGTAGATACCTGTTTTCGTTTCAGAATTGCACAAATGAATGCATATTAATTTCCCGAAGAAAGCAAGAATGGAAGCAGAGGCTTCAATTCTATAACAATAATTGTATAAATTAGCAACAAATGAGTTGGATCGCGTGCATTTTGCTGTGTTTTGATGACACCAGTGAATGCAAACAGATGTCTCAGGAATTCATAAATGCAATGTGCATGGGGAATTGTAAATGAGTAGAATTAATACACCAGACGCTTATTATTTGCAGACTAAACTAAAGCAGTCTTATTCCATTTTATAACTTATATATACACACAAATAACAAGGTCAATTCAAGTAAAGCCAGCAAGTGCTGCTGCCCAATTTGTGCTGGTTTTACTCTTGTTAACACTTTGCTCTCACTATCTTTAAATACTGTGTGCTTGCATGGTAGCTATTGAATAAATACATGTGGACTTACACATAATTACAATGTTATTATACATAATTACAATGCAAGCTTTGGGATTAGGGTTATATGCGAAAAAGACTTACACATTTAGTACACTATAACTGTGCATAATAACATTGTATTTATGTGTAAATACTCAGTTGAGAAACATTATAACATGTTACCATTTTGAGTTTATTAATGGTTTATCAATTGTGGTGAAACACATTTAAATATATATATATATATATATATATATATATATATATATATATATATATATATATATATATATATATATATATATATATATTCTTTTTTTCTTCTCATTTTTATATATGTAATAGTGTTGCTTTATCACTGGCCCTTATTACGGCCAGAACTCAGTATAGATTCACACCACTAGGGGTGAACCCTCCAAGTCAGGTTTGAGCTGCTTAAGGTCGCATACTGTATCCTCATGAAACACCCCCCCTTCTTTCAGCTTCATATAAATAAGAAAACATTGCTTTTACCCCATCAGTTTCGCCGCTTGGAATTTCTATCAATGGTTTATTAGCTTGTTAGCGAGTGAAGGTCTAATGGCGTGCAGCGCCTGATGGCACTGGCAGTGGAGTGGGTAAGAGCATAGTCCCTTGGGCTGCCAGGGGCACACGTGTGCATGCTGATCACTGTATCAGTGGCCAGGAGCACACTGCCCTCTCTCATTGGGCAAGCAAGTTCTTCGTGGTTGAGTGTAGCTTCCATCCTGTATTGTCACTGTCAAAAAAATAAAGCTAATAAAGGCAAGGAATGAATGTAGAGACAAGCTGAATGCTTCATAGATACTTCACTGGTGTTAAAAACCACAATACATTATCTATTTGTTCTTCACAAAAACAGACAGGCTGCTAAATACACATGATAATAATACCTCTGTTTTTATAGAACACCTTTCACAGTGGAACACTGTCACAAAGGACTTTACAGAGGTAGGCTTCATATGCAGAGTCATTTACAATAGGACACTGATTTAACATCTCATCCGCAGGATGGAGCACAAGGAGATTAAGTGACTTGCTTAGGGTCACACAGTGAGTCAGCAGCAGAGGTGGGGTTTGAACCGGTGACCTTGTGGTTGCGAGTCCCGGACTTTAACCACTGGACCACACTGCCTCCTATAACATGCATTGCTGGTTACCTATTTTTCAATAGTTGGAGAGTATAACAATTGCAGCATATTTATTTGCTGTGATTTTGTATCGTATACTATGCATGTGGGAGTTCAAAGAGTGTTTATCTTTCATAGTTCAATGACCACCTTGTAGCGGTGATGTGCCAATAGCAGTTATTATTGGTTTAATTGCTATTTACAACAATCCAAGCAGCTGATCATTTTTGCTTGCATGCGCTTCATGAGCTTGCCTAGCCGCGTGCGTCCCACAATACAAACAGCCCCTAGGTAGCAGTGAGAACCTCTCCTCTCAGACTCAGTTGTGTCTGCTGCTGCTCACAAAGGGACACTGTGCACACAAAGGAAACGCTTTTTTTGATGTTTTTGCTATCAAAGAAAGTAATGTTTGGATTCTCGTCTGTCGCTCCTTCTCTTCAATAACACTGGCCATCAAGACCAGGGGAGCACAATCCCAGTCTTTGATATCCGGACCGCTCCTGGACCATTCCACCTGGACCATAAATTTCCTAATTGAACCAATTTCACCTAATTTCAGGTCCTAATCAGTTAATTATTTAATAATCAAGAAAACTAAGGACTGGGTGCAGCCCTGGTGCAGTGCCTCTCTCGTACTTCCTTACACCCCCTACACATCCAACCACGTTGCTGCTTTTCTGTTCCCTCTAGTTCAGGGACAGTGGGTGATTTTATTTCGTCATCTAGCACGCTCACCAGTTGGAGGGTAGATGGTCATTTGATGACCTCTATCTCCCTCGCTCTCCTCCGTGGCCCAGGAAAAGAGACTGCCCTTTGTATCTTTTAATTAGCCTTGGATATTATCTCACAAATCTCCTTTTTAAATCTTCCCATTGTTTGCCCTCTTGCTTGCTTTTCTATTGGAGAGCTGCATTGTATTCATAGTTTTTTTTTTTTTTTTTTTTTTTCCACAGGGCTCAGCTAAACATTTTGCAATTAGAATATAAACTAAGCCAGATGGGGCAATGCTCTCTGTGGTAATGAAGTCAGGTATATGGAAGAAACATGTTTGTTTAATTCCAAAAGAAAATGAATATGTCTATTCATAATAATTAAGCAGCACTTTTACTTCTTTCATGTCGGCATTGTGCGTGGCATGTCTCCAGATGGACATACTTCCCCTTGTAGATAACCTACTAAGGATCAAAGGAGGATAGTCGATCCATTACATGCATTAGACTGAGCTGCTCAAACCAATTGATGACTGCAAAATAAAGCAGAAATGGATTTTTCAAAGATGTGAGTGCCACACTTTACTCATAACTTTTTTTTTTTATTTATTTCTTTTTTTTTTTATATAGACGGCTGCCTATTTTGTTCTATTTCAACTTAGCCGGTATGAGGGCATTTTATATCATCCTGCACACACAAGTGGGCAATATCTCTCAGCAATGGAAAAGCAATTCTGGATCAAATGCATCTTCCGAATAAAGGTTTTTGAAACATGAATTCTGTTATGAAAAGAAAGCATTTGTATGTATTCAACATTCATATACAGTGTGTGTGTGTGTGTATATACACACACACACACACACACACACACACACACACACACACACACACACACATACAGTATACATATACAATTGAGATGTAGATAGATAGATAGATAGATAGATAGATAGATAGATAGATAGATAGATAGATAGATAGATAGATTTTTTTTTCAAAATCTTGTCAGTGCACTTTTTTGAACCCCATCGAGTACACATAAATTAAAAAAAAAAAAAAATGTGTCAGAGATTATACATATATAATTATTAGGGTTTTACAGAATTAACTATCAGGGAATTAAAACACAGGTCTTTGCATTGATTGGGTAATAATTGTTGCTCCACTGTCTTAAAATGTGTTCCTTGACTGCTGGAAACTTGAGAAGCACCAAGCCGGTAGGCATCACTTTGTATGATATTAACTTTAATAACTTTCAGACATGTTTCTAAGGTAGCACAGCAGCTCCCTGCTTGGCTGACAATATACATCACATCACTATGTGTCCCAGTTCTTAACTCAACATGAGCACCAGTTGGAATGCAATGAAAGTGTGTGGTGCTGTGGGGCTCAACATTGTACTGAGGGGTCTGTGCACCTCACTACCTCACACTGGTTTGGGGGGCGTTCATATTACGTTTGCTAGCACTTTTTCCTTCTCTCTTTGTTTCAGTACCCTTTTGGTATCACATTTCCAGCTGTTTGATTAACCACTCCCATTGCCTCCCATTTTAATCTTCATCTATCTTCAGCTCTTTTCCTCAGCCTCTTCTCAACCAGAAATTGTGGGTGTGCACTTTATATAAGCTTTTTAACGAAGCAGTTTACATCTTGTAATTCTCCACACAGCTAAGTCCTTCATGACGATCAGTGCTTGTCTTTCTATTCCTCTCTCAAGACCTCGCGATGTGTCAGCCCTCCCACCTGATTTATCATGACTTGAGGATGTTTTATATTTCTGCTACCTGACGTCAGTGAGGGAAACTCATGAACAGATCTTCAATCAGCTCCCATATAGTCAGCCCAGATCAGTTGGTTCTGGAATGTCCAAGCAGATGCCTTTGAAACGATAAGGCTCTATATAAATGTAGGTTGTTGGAGTATTTTGTTTCTGGCTTGCTCCATACCTTTATTAGTACTTCATTGACCAGCCTGAAAACCATCTCCTTTAGAGCTCGACTCAGTGTGGTGAACACTCTCCACACTGCACCTGTGCCCCTGCAGACCAGAGACCATGCTCACAACAACCCTGACGCAGAGTCTGCTTCTAGACTCATTTGCATGTTGGAAACCAAGGCAACACAACGCAACTAGACAACTGAGGCAGACTGATTAAGAAAATACAAAAAGAAAATCAAAAAGAAGACCCGGAAACTCAGCCCTTTTAAAATGAGAAGCTCGTAGCGACATTGTAAATTTAAACGGCTGACAGTAGTATAAAAAGGAGCAGGGTATTATGATGTTAAATATTGTTTACTAAACATGGTGTATTACTGTCAGGATGATTTTGAACAGCAACCAATTTCCTAACTGAATACCAATAATCAAAAATAATTGACGTGTTGAGAAAGCAAGACCCAAATGTATTTAAAATGTGTTGGCTCTTTGCAAGAACTATCAAACACACCTGGAATCATGCAGGCACCTGTTATACTGCACAGAGTATTAGAACATCAGCACAGAGGAAACTTATTATAAGTAAAGCCAATTCATTGTTGCATCTGTTGTGAAGTGTTAGGGGCTGTGAATTAGTGAGGGGTCTTTACAGTGTCAAGTACATTTTACAGCCAACATGGCCAAGTCATGCATTAAACACATGTGTGACTCATCAGGTCATGTTATAATGGGGAAGCATTGTATACAGCGATGGAGACAATTCCAGATTTTCAATTATAATAATAATAATAATAATCTTTATTTTGTATAGCGCAATTCATACAGCACATCTCAAAGCGCTATATGGTTTAAAACAATACACAGTGATAGTAAAAATGGACATGAAGCAGGTTACACATTAAAACAAGGACACACAACAAGTTTAGCTCAGAAACAGAGGACACACAGCACCAGTACTGTACAACACAGAAACAGCCAGCCCTACACAGACTCAAATGCCATTTTAAAAAAATGTGTTTTTAGTTGTTTTTTAAAAATATCAACAGTATTTTAATCTTTTATTTTCTGTGGGAGAGCATTCCAGAGCTGGGTGCATAGCAACTGAAGGCCCTCGCTCCCTTAGACCGAAGCCTAGATTTTGGCACTGTTAAGAGCCCATCACCTGCAGATCTCAGGTTTCGCACAGGAAAATACACAGTTAACAAATCAGAGATATAGCTGGGAGCCAAACCATTCGAGCCCTTACATGTTAACAGTAGTAATTTAAACTCAATCCTGAACTTAACAGGAAGCCAATGCAGAGATGCCAGGACAGGGGTAACATGTACAAAAGATTTAGACCTTGTTAGGACTCGAGCGGCCGAGTTCTGAACATATTGTAGCCTATTTCAGTTCCCTTTTAAAATCAAATGCCAATTCCAATCCCAGATTCCTTCAAAGGGATTGGAGTTGATATTTTAAAGCCAATAATTGTTGCAGTTGGAATTTAACAATGTAATTCTCACGCATTATGCTGGTTGCGAATGTTTTCCTTGAATAGCAGGAATTAGCCTGATCTTCCTTAAATGCTTCCGCCCAGTCTCTCTTTGAATTTCCTTCAGGAGTCCAGGGCTGTCTAATTTGGAAGGCAAGCACTTTCAGTGGCTCTTTGACATTTAGCACCCTAATCAAAATAGCATGCAGATGTATATATTGTTGTGTTCTGCCTGCCAGGGCGATGTCTGCAGGAAAAGAAAAGAAAAAATCCACTCAACCCCTTTAATGAATATATCAAGAAACAAATTTGCCATTTTAATTGCATGATTTAAGTAGACGCTGCTTTATCCCCCTCCCCTCTCGCGTTTTGCTTGATTTCCAGTGTGAGCATACATTAGATTGATCTATAAAAGACTGCTGAAATCACAACACTTAAGTCCTTTCATTTCCTTTCCTAATGAAATAATTGAAATTCCTGTCAGTGCCTGCACTTTGTGGGGCTTGAGCGACTACAAGGAAAAAAAAAAAAAGATTGTTTTTTTATTACTATTTTGAAAGCAGGGGAGATTCATTCTAGCAATCTCGCCCAATATAGAGCAGCACTTGTCCATTCCACTGCTCCCATTAAGTGATTGTTTTGAGAAATGGTGGGTTTTGAGAAATGGTGGGATATATATATAATATATATATATATATAAAAATGGGAACATTGTGTGACGATATTTGTAATTCACTGTCGAGGAAACATTAAGCACAGCTCTCCGGCTGGAAGGATGGCTTGTAAAACGACTGTAAACCCGAGATCCTTACAGCTCTCCGGCTGGAAGGATGGCATTAAGACGACTCAAACCCCGAGATTTTCCATTTTGTTTTTCAGGAAAGTTGACTTACCTATTATTCTTGTGTCCATTTCTTAATACTCTGGTACAAACAAGTTCTCTTTTTATGCTCATCTCTGTCTTAACTGTTTGCTTTTACTGGTTTTTGAACTGCCTGATGGGTGACATTATTTATTTTATTAATTTTATTTTCACATAGGAAAGAGCAAAACCTTTGCACAATGCTTGCAAGTGTATCGTTGTAAAAAAACTTCCATATATATATATATATATATATATATATATATATATATATATATATATATATATATATATATATAGTCAGCGCTTGGATTTAATTGTGACCTGTGATTGGTTAAAACCATAACATAGGAGCAATAAAGAGATTGAACAATTGACCTCACATCCCTACACCACTGGACAATAGTCTCTGTCTGTTATGTGATTGGTTCACATCACTGCCAGTTTTCAAAAATTTATTACAAAACATATTACAAAAGAAAGAAAAAAACTTGCCTTTCGAACTGCAAATACATTTTATGTTGTTTATTTATGTTATTTAATTGTTTATGTATGATATATCAGCTTTATTTAAACAAAATAATGTAAAGCCATAAACATTTGCAACCAAAATATTTGGCGAATGACACCCATAAAACCTATTTTGCTCCAGAAATGTTGCTGTCCTGTTGCACTGGTGGTAGTATATTACTTCATTATATATACAGCACTAAGATATTCCTGCCAAAAATGTTTCCGTTATTTTTTCAAAACACGCATCAAAAGAGGCTTGCGAGCATTTATCATATTTACCATCCATCCTTGCCTCTCTTATTACTTTGACTGACATAATAAATATGTCCTGCAGCTCATAATGGAAAATGAAATGCCCCTTGGGAAGTCTATAGTTTCCTCCATGGTGCAATGCTCTCAGTCTGGGGTAACAATAGTCTTCCCTTGGGTCAATGCATTTCCACTATAGCCCTCCTCTCCTGTCCATATATATATATATAGTGTTTTGGTTAAAAATAAATTACATTTTAAAATAATGACAGCAAATCTATCTAAAGTTCAGTGTGATAGATGTTTTCCATTCATTCGCCTGCTGATAAATAAGTCTGTGAATCAGTGACCATTATTTATCATTGCTATCATTCGTAAGGTACAGTGTCTTTACTATTTTCTTTGTATTCATGTGAATTTCATTTAGTTCCTCAGAGTGATGACATGGCTCTCTGAGTGTCCAATGTTAATGACATCACTGTTTAAGATTTGCTTTAGTTGGCCAGTGTTAATGACATCACTGTGGCTGATTTGCTTTACTTGTCCAGTGTTAATGACATCACTGTTTAAGATTTGCTTTAGTTGGCTAGTGTTAATGACATCACTGTGTATGATTTGGCCTTCTAGGTGCTGGTAAAGCTGAATACCAACTACTTGCAAGAAACATCGCTTCCAGTATTGAACACTGCATCAAGCATGGGGCCGCTGACCAGAGGAAACAATTCACCCACATCACCGTTGAGCTTTGTCTTGCTTGCTATGAAAAGAAGACTCATCAAATGCAGAAGTCGAAATCAATTAGGCAATCTACAGAAGGCAGATGCCACTTTGTGTCAGCTTGAATAGCAAGGAGGCAAGCTTAACTAGTCCTCACCCTGCCCAGAGCTGAACAGACATGATGCTAATTGAGTTCTCACTGGTAATTTTACACACCTAAGTGAACAAGGAAAATAACAACCTCGGGTCTCATCTGTTAAGGCAGGGGGAAGTAAAATGCTTCCCAGCCCTGAAAATGAGCATCGTGCTCCACAGGGAAATTGGAAAGGGCTGAGGTATGAGAAGACAGAGCGATGAAGCGCACAGCAGTGGATGTCCTTGCTTTGTTCAGAAAGAGTTTCTAAGAGTCTCAGTCAGAATAATAAAACAAATTAAGGTTACAGAAACAGAGCGATGCATTAACACATGTTTCTCATGTCAGTCTTTGTTTCAATGTTCACTGTGTGTAACGGGCAGTGTTGTGAGATACACTACCTCTATGGATTCTGTCCTGCCCTCTGTCAGTGAGACGAGGTTAGGACGAGCCCGAGTCTTTTGCATTGTGGTTAAGACATTTGATTGCAGTGCTTGGAGTCGCTTGTTGGCACCCAGCCTCCACCCTGTTACATGTACACCCAGGGAACATACATGTGTGTGGTTCTGTCTAGCCTAATACAGTGGTGTGTGACTTCCTGTACCTTCAATACACATTTAGTGAGGGGTTATTCTTGTGTGCGTTGAATTAAGTTTACATCGAATCTGTTGAAACATTCACACAGTTAATTGTTGATTATTTTCTTTTGCTATTTAGATTTGTTTGGTAGTATCCCATATATATATATGATATTGTCCAAAACACACTGTACTCTAGTGTCCTATACGGCAGTAAATACACAAATAAACTTGCATACTTTCATCTAGCTCACAAATGTAAGCTTGCTTTTCTCATAAAGGCATTCAAACTCAGCCTTCCTCTTTCAGTTTATTTAAATCACCGGTTGGATGTGATCGCATGACTCACTCACTCACAATTTTGTTGTAGTTAAACAGAAAGAGGTCTTTCTGGGTCAGCAGAGACGTATTCACTTAAATGTTCGAGTTTTCTGCTGATCTAACGTGGATTCTGCTCCAGCGGTCATTGCTAGCAACTGGGAAGCGCTTGACAAACAGCTCCCCCCCCTGCAGACCTGGGGAGTACAAGAACTCACGTTGTGAGGATTAAAGGGCAACAGTGGGAAAACCATGTGAAAAAACAGGGAATGCCTTTCCTTCCTGTCCTCCCGCTATCTTTAAAGCCTAGACTTTGTAAGGGTCGGATTTAAAGCAGATGACTAAATATTGTCTTATGTGTTCCCTAATCGGATGACAGATTGGTCAAAAAGTTGAATGAAATGTGGGCTTGTCCTCTGTATTTTAAAGTGGAAAATAGATAGTGCAGTATTTTATAGTGGTTTGCCTTGTCGAGCATACTTACAGAGTAGCCATGGGAACAATATTCCTGTAGACCCAGTATGAAATATGTGTGAGGAATCCGTTGTGATTGGTTCTTTTGTGCTAGGAAAGCATGACTTCGACAGATAAAAGCCTTGCTATGCATGTGCAAGAAAAGGGACACAAGTGATTTCTTACAAATAAAAGCAGTCAGCATATAAACCACAATCAGATCGATCTATTAGGAAACAGAGAACACAATTTTATTACAACAGGAACAGGAAACTAATTGCGTGTATACATAAACATGTATTTTATAGTGCCAATTTCGATTTAGGGGGTGTTTTACGCAGCTCGTTTGTCTGAGAGTACCCTGCTCTTGTGATTATAGACAGAATGTTAGGACAAGAAGAGCAGGAGCCGTGACCATGGGCACCTGTGGACCTTTCTAGTCATTCTGTCTGATGACTTATTTTACCTTTCTTGTAGTATTGCTACATATGCCACCACTGAGTGATTTATAGTTATGGAGCCTTTACCCAATGTTGGACAGGTTTACCAAGGAAGCAGGTCAAAGACTGGAGAGGTCTGATTAGTGATATTTATGGGAATTCTGTTTGTCACAGACAAGAGAGCAGGAATATCTTAACTAACAAAAATCCTGTGTTTTTGGGTCAAACGTTTTGTGTTTTAAACGCAGATAATATGACAACACAACAGGCATTAAAAGTCATAGCTTGTCGCTCAAGGTTTCAGCTTTTAAAAGAGATTTATTTGAAAAGCTTGCTGTTGGTAATCTTCCAGTGTGGTGAGTGCATTAAATTAATGTTATTTTAATCACTCAAACAGTCTGATATGCAAAAGATTGAGTTCCCTTCCCTCCTTTCTTTACTGGATAGGTAATCATGCCTTTCACTGGCTTCTTAAAATAAAGACCTCTTTATATGCCTCGAAGGTCATTTCCTTCCTGTTGTAGCTCCTCTTTCGATCCAACACACCCTAAGCATTATAATCGGAAGCACATTCAATTATAATTTTGTTTCTGCATTTATCACTCAAACCTGCTATTAGTTCATAATTGGGTTTGCATTTTTTTTTTTTTGTGAGACCTCGTTCAGTTGTCTCAGAGCTGAAGCGAAAGCATAGATTTGCCACTTCACAGTTAATCAGGGCCAACAGTTGGTAATTAGTGTATTTATGAGGCAGTCCTTTCAATTCTCCCCTCCTGGTCGTGGCTGCACTCAATCTGGACTTCCTTCTTATACGCCTGTTGACTCGGAATTGTGTGGCTCCTTGTTCCTCTACTGCACTTCCTAATGGAAGCTGAAAATGAATTGTTGCTCCTCAATGCACCCTGTATATTTTATTGATTTTAAGTACTCAGCTGCTTAATCTAATTTCCGTACAAATGTGATTTACCTCCAAACGTCTCTTTCTTCTCCTGACCAATATCTGTAAAGGCAGAGTGCAAATGGTCGCTTCCAATCAGCGCTAATGATTTAAAACACTATTTCTCTCTCTCTCTCTCTCTCTCTCTCTCTCTCTCTCTCTCTCTCTCTCTCTCTCTCTCTCTCTCTCTCTCTCTCTCTCTCTCTCTCTCTCTGTTGTGAATGCTGGTTTGCAGAAGTTGAACCTGGAGATTAGTTCCTCCAAAGCAGATCTAACTGAAGTTGCTGGATATGCCTTAGTAAATACAAAAGGAGAGTACAGGAAGCCCGTCTCCTCTGTTAGCCTTGTGTTTAGTGAGTCATGCCAGTTTCTTTGCTTTATTTTCCATATTTGTCCGTGCAGTTCAGGTAGTATGCTGACATCAGGCATTAATTGGAAACTATGTTGTGTTTCTGAAAGGAGAATCCACCCAGCAATAACATACGTAATCACACTGTTCCTGTAAAGAGCCCTCTCGTCTACACCTCCTTGTCTTCTCTTTGGTCCTCCTCCTCCCCTGCCTCCACCTTGCAGCGTGCCTTATCCAGGGGGAAGGTGGCCCAGAGGGACACTTGTCCTGCCCGCTGGCATTAGCTGTCATCAATCAATAGTCATTACATCATAGTTCAGCCAGCATATAGAGGTGGCTATTGAGGTCCAATGGACAAGGCCATGGGCCAAAGTATATTACGCTTCATTGTGGGCATGGTCATCTGTCAAATGCAATAAAGAATTGTTCATTTCAGATCTTTTGTGGGTGTCTGCTTTTCTGAATCATGCATTATTTTAAGAGGCTTTTATTAACTGTTAACACCAGCTTGCAAACACATTAATAATTGTTCCAATTGGAGAAAAAAAAAGGCTTGGGGCTGTAATCTGATATCAATATTTTGTTTAAAAAAATTGAAATAATGACTGCAAATCCCTCAGGATTTCAATGCAGGAGCTCTTTTTTATTAATTAGTTAATGTATTACATTTGTGAGCATTATTATAGTCCATTGGAATTCATATAAGCTATTGTTCAGATCAGCTGAATAGATATAAGCAGGAAGCAGCTGTTTTTATTGTGCTTCCTGGTATCTGGTAAAACTTCCTGGTCTGTCAGATTGAGGCTGGGCCGAGGGAAACAGGAAGTGATGTTATGTACAGTCAGCACGAAAGCCCACTATAATAATTTTGTGAGTTTCAATTGATCTAAATATGGATTCAAATGTGAGTCTCTTAAGTGTATCATATTTAAAATGAATCCAGGACAGGTACTATTTTAATATTTAATCATTGGGGCTATTCAGAATGGACACTTTTCAGATTAATTAGTTAAACAGACTCTGTTCATGTGCTGGCTGACCTGCAATGGCACTTGCTCTGTTGGGAATCCAAGAGTAGCCAATCCTGAAGCCCAAACATGACAGGAGAAGGGCAAGTACTGTGAGTGTGCTTGTCAACAGCAGAGAGGCGTTCCTCACACAATGGAAATGAAGTGTGACCCATTTGAAAGACAGTTGATGTGGGAAAGAAAACCTTCTTGTGGGAATCTGCCTGGGTCTTCAAGGTCAATTGGGATGGTTAACATTCCCAAAGCAGATGATATGATGACTGGGCTTGATCCACATAGAAAAATGCAGCGGTGGGCAAAGTGTTTACAAAATATCAGAAATAAAATGATTTATTCCTCATTCAACTCATTCAATATATATATATATATATATATATATATATATATATATATATATATATATATATATATATATATATATATATATATATATATATATATATATAAAATAACAATGCCTGCAAATTGATTCTGCCTGTCAAAAGTCAAATATAGTAATGTTTGGTTTTTGTATTTTTATCTTTTAATTTTCATCGAATTAGTGCCTGATCATAAAGCAATGATTTTACCGTACACAGCAGGGCTTTGCAGCATGTGTCAGGGATCAACAGTCTAAAAGGGTCCATTGCTTTTCAGTTGCTAATCTCTCGCATGATGAAATTAGATAGAGACCAAAAATATATGAAAGGGGACCCTTTCTGGCGGCTGCACCCAGTTGCTGTCTCATTTAGTCAAATCAATATATTTGAAATATACTTTTTCTTAAAATTAGCATTACTCTATTGGATTTTATGCAGGACAGAACACAATTTCAGGTAATTAAGTTTTTCATTCCTTTTTTTTTTAAATTAGGAATACCTCATTTAAATGTTTTATCGGAGTCCAAATAAAAGAATAGAACATACATATTAGATATCAACGCTTCCTGAAGCTATTAACTCCAAAGCAGCACGGTTGTTTTTAATAGAAGCCCCCTATAAGGATACCAAACCTGAGTAATACAACTCAGATATTTCACTGTGTGCCTCGTAAGCGGGCTGTGGTAGTTTCCAATTAGAATTGCAATGGCTGTTTCTTCTTTGGAGTAAAACAATTCTGGAATCTAGCCTGTAGTCTCATGTTAATGATAGCAGGTGAAATGTAACTATGATTATTCAAGCACTATGATGATACTATATATATATATATATATATATATATATATATATATATATATATATATATATATATATATATATATATATATATATATATATATATATAGATAGATAGATAGATAGATAGATAGATAGATAGATAGACAGAGAGATAGATATTACAGGGTTAAAGATAAAGGCTGCTGCCTGAGTGTCTAACTCCCATTGAGTAAATACCAGCTGTATGTATTTTACCACTGAGTTTTTTGTGTCACTTTTGAGTTCCTAAAGCATTCTTAACACTTACAGTGAAGCAAGAAACCCTTGCTAGCATTTAAAAGCACCCCACAATACAGACCTAAGAAATATTTAAAGAAAGCAGATGGATGTTTCTTTGAAACTATAGAGCGCTGCTCAGTGTGGTTTTAAATACAGATAATGAAGGCATTGGAAATGGAGTATAAATTGAACACCGCTCAGCATGTTCAAGCAGTTTGTACAGATTCCTGTGGAGGACTTGTCACTTCCTCTCAATAAAATAATTTAAAAACACATTATACTCTGTTTAAAAGGGACCATTTGTCTGACCAGGTGGTTTTTAAAAGAGCCGCAGGGTTAGTAGCACACTGTTTCAGGTACTGACTGTAAAAATCAATAAAGCTCAGGCAACTATTGTATTTAGCTGACTACTGAATTTAAAGACGAAAGGTTGGTAGTTAGGTGGTTTTTAGACATTTTAAACTACGCTGGTTTAAAAAATGCAATGTATATGTTTTGTCAATATTCGTCAGCAATGTATCGCAAACAAGCAACGATTAGCAGTGTATTTGTGGAGCGTGGTTCGAAGAAGAGATGAGGTCAAAGCAGATGAAACCTGTATCAATCAGGCAGCATACACTACCATGCCTAGGAAGCTACAAAGGATAGACTTGTACTGGTCTGCAGCTGAGGTGCTGCAATATTATCTGAATATTGCACAGACCTTGCAATCACACAACAGTGCAATTTTATAATATCAAATACATACAGATACAGTTTAAATGCATTATGCATTTTAAATGTGGTCTGCAATTGAAGCTGCAAAGCAGTTATGTGTAACAGTAACAATCTGAAACTGCATCAGCTTCTTCAGTTTAGGTGCATTTAATTATCTGTTATATACAGATCATGTGCGCTATGTTCTGTACAAAGCTACAGACATGTGGTGTACAGAATGCTTTTTTTCTTTTTTTCATCACTTAATTATTCATATTTTCATACTTATTATTTGCCAAATACTCAACTTGGAATAATAATAATAATAATAATAATAATAATAATAATAATAATAATAATAATAATAATAATAATAATAATAATAATAATAGGGCTCTTGGAGTTTGAAGGAGGGGTGTGTCTATTGTATTGTCCGTATGCCAGTTTATTTCATGTTCTTACACTGCAGGTGGCTGCATGTTTCCTACTCTCCATCGTATTTGCACACAGGTGGTACAATTCTAAAGAAATGAAAGAAATAGAAATGTCGGTAACACTTTACAATAATGGCCTAAGATTCCTAATGGATCCCAACAGGAATAACACCTGAATATCTTCTGCATGTCCTCTGCGTGCTGAAGCAATTCATTTTGAATTCAGCCCTGTTCATTTGTGCGGACTGAATTATCCATCTTCATTCCATGTTCCTTTGTAACAAATAATGTTGATCACATGTATAAGGCACGCGTTCATGTATTACCACAATCCTGTGAATGCATGTTTTGTTACAAAGGAAAATGAAATGAACACGGGTTATTCAAGCCACAAGAATTACCAGGGCTGAATTCAAAATGCATTGCTTCAGAACTGGAAGTCATTCTTGTGGTATTTAGCCGGTATTCATAATGAATTTGCAGCCGTTATTTTAAAGTGTTGTCGAAATGTCTATTCTAAAACTGCAACGTGAACCGTTGCTTAGAAACAAATAACAAGCAGAGGCACGCATTATCCATGGCAGTGTCTCTACCCATGGCAGTGTCTCAACGGTTTATACAGAGATACGGTTTATTTCCATTTCCAGGCATTCCTCGTTGAAGCACCGTTTATTCAGCATGCGCGAGGTAGTTGCTGCTAATGCTTTAAGTGCTTATCGCAGAGAAGCACTCCTTTCCCATTAACACTTCTCATGCAATCTGCCAAATGTTTCGCGCACTCTGATTAAACTCACGAAACCATACCCAAGAATGCATCATTAACAAGCAATAGATGTGGGTTGCATGTACTGTCAATTAGCGCTCAATTTTGTAGCCTCAGTAAAGCTAAATGTAAAAAGAATTAATTTTCCAGATGTAATTTAATTACATTTAATCTTATTGTGTGATGCTTAAAGGACCCCCACAGCTTTCCAACACCAACAAATATGAAGAAACCCAAAACTGGAATCAACAAAATAGAGCTATGCCTGTCAGATTATTATTATTATTATTATTATTATTATTATTATTATTATTATTATTATTATTATTATTATTATTATTATTTTTTTTTTTTTTTTTGTTTGTTTTTAAATATATCTATCTAGGATGAATGTCATTTTATTCCGTTTTATTGAACTGTACTTGAAAATTGGCTTGGCAACCTGAGTTTTAAATTACATGAATATTGGAAAAAATGTCATGTCTTTAAGCTGAGGTTTGATCTCCATGGATAAAAGATGTGCTGTCAGTATGAAGGTTATATTGCTGTCAAATGACATACAAACTGTCAAATGACATACAAACTGTCAAATGACATACATTTTCCACAAATGTAATTATTTCTAGCCAGCCATGTGCTAAGAACAGGCCTTACTAACACACACACACACGCACGCACGCACGCACGCACGCACGCACACACACAAACACAGCAAACATGTTTTCTGAAATTTATTAAGTTGTATGCATAAAACCACATAGGACCATGCTTTTGTAATAGTGAATACAGGAGCAAATGGCATACAAAATGGCAGCATACCCTATAGACATACACATAATGTTTAAATATTTAAATGATTAAAAACAGAATTTATTTCAGCTCTGTAGAAAGAGAAGTATATATAGTTTTTGCTCAAAAGAGCCAACTTCCCCACGTTTCGGTGTGTTTAACATACCTTTGTCAGGGGAAACTGAGTTTGAAAACAAACAGTGACGGTACTTATAGGCTTTTGATTCCATGGTAACCACACTCAGTTATTTATATTTAAAATGAATGAATGTGGTTGTGACGTCATATATTACATTATTGTTAATGATGCAACAATCTACTAGTTCTTTCTATGTAAACCTTCAGGAATCACGGTATTGAGTCTATTTATTTTCCTTTATTATTCTATATTGCACATTATCTAATTGTATTATAGGGCATTCATGTTATTGTAAAACAGTTGCAAAAAAAGAGCCAGCTGCCCTAAAAACAGTTGTAAAAAAATAGCCAGTATTCAACGTATATTTATATCTATATATATATATATTATATATATATATATATATATATATATATATATATATATATATATATATATATATATCACATAATGTAAGCCTGTCCTATTATTATATTGCTTTTTGAATCATTAAAATGGACCCAAATGGGATCTAAATTGTTTTACATAATTATAGACACAAATTAACTCCAGAGATGTGTTGGCCTCTTTCCACAAAATGCTTGACTTAGAAATCGACATGGCATTTAGATCCGCCAGCATTTGCACGATTCAAATAAAACTAACATCGGCATGTGTTGCCTTTCGACAAAGGCAACGAATAAACGCTGGCACATAAATAACCACATCCAATATTCTCGATGTGAAATCATGAATGCGCTCTCATTGATCTTAGACTTCATCTTCACGCGGCGTGACCTCTCATTTGTGACCTTGTTACTGGGTAATATTTAAAAGAATAGAAAAAGAAAATGCAGGAGATGTAAAACACGGAAGATATCCGTGTCCCATTATTACCATCTACTAGAGTCAACACTCGCAGGCTCGCCGTAATGGAAGTCTCTTTTGTTTTTGACAGTTGCAATCTGGAGATCCCTGAGACTAAATGAAGCCGTGATTTGCCATGTTAGTAAGTGTGTCGCAGCTAATAAGAGAAGGGGCTGCCATAATGGATGAAATATTTGTGAAATCACAAATAGGTGGGCTGCAGCAGGAGCAAGTAATATAACTTATTGTTGCGCCATCTCTGCCACTCAACGACGCTACATGAGGTCACCAGAGGTTGGAACGGAACGGAATGAACAGCTGTCGCCACTGGAATGCGGAAAGAGAAGCAGACAGGAAAAAAAGTATTTTTTTTTTTTTTCTTTCTGAAATGCAAGACTAAGTATTTTTAAATTAGAAATGCGACCAACGTTTATTATTTCTATTTCCAATTTAGGGGAGAAAACTGAAAGCATTCAGGGCGTGCTGCATTGCTCTGCATTGTGATTTGAAAACAAACTTGACTTCACTTAGATGTATTGATGTGAATCAACAGAGTTCATGATAAATCATCATGTGTGAAATTCAGTTTTATTATAGAAGTGACCCTTAGCGAATATGAAACTAGAAAGAACAATAAACATACATTCGTGGTGGAATGGGCGTGAGAACATAAAATGCACCTATCTATCTATCTAGCTATCTATCTATGCAGACAGACAGACAGGCAGATGCACTATAGTATACACATCAATGTAAAGCACTGCAATGTGTGGCTGTCCCTGAGCTTTACAATGCTTCACCCTGCTTTCACTATGCTTTATTACCCTTTGCTGTGCTTTTACGATGATAAAATGGTTAAAATAAAGCATTAGATTTATTTTTAAAGTCATATAGGTACAGCCTATGAAAGGAGTAGCCTGCTTAATGATTGTTGTTAGGGTAATACTAATAATGATAACTATACTCACTTCGATCATTACAGGTCTACCCACACACCTTCAGCCTAACTGATATTCTGAGGGCATGGTAAGCAGATAGGGGCCACAGAAACGCCCTTGAGTGTATCTAAATTACTGTAAATGCCCTCTGATTATTTATGCTTTGCAGAACTACTATTTCATGCAGTTAAAAAGCTCCCATTACTTCTATTGTTCTTGTAGGACTTTACGTTTCCATTCTCCAACAGTATTTTAACAAGCCTACCTAATAATGGCTATCTTTTAAAGGGGCAGTGCAGCTGTATAGATCTGAATATCCTGCCTGACACAAAACAACTATCGATTTGGACATTGCACTTGTCTGTCTGTGTGTGTGTGTGTGTGTGTGTGTGTGTGTGTGTGTGTGTGTGTGTGTGTGTGTGTGTGTGTGTGTGTGTATATATATATATATATATATATATATATATATATATATATATATATATATATATGAATGCATATATGAATGACTACAAATCAACCACTAAACACGTCTTTTGACGCCTACACAAAGGAATCAGGAGTCTCTGCTTATCACCATTAATTTGTTAAATTTGTAAAGACCCTCTCATACGAAAACTGAGATGGTTTATTAGTTAAGTCGACTCTATCGTCCTAATTGTGTTTTTTACGCAGTCTGGAGAGCACTGTGCTCCGCTGGCTTAAATAAGGATATGGGTTCATAGTGGAGGAAAAAATGAAACGACGCTTTGCTTAACGGCAAATAAGCGGAAAACAGGGAAAAAAAATAAAAAACTAAACACAAATCAATAGGTGCCATCAGTTAAGACACTCTCGGTGCTCGACGCAGCGGGAAATAGGAGGGAGAGTGGCGAAATGCAAATGCAATCTCCAATAAAGTTGCATTAAGCCTTCCCCATCAAGCGCAATAATGGATTAAAGGCCGCTGTTGCACTACAGTTTTCCAGTCAATATTCTTTATTTCCTGCATAACCCCAATTTCATCTTCTTCCCACGCACTTAGGAGGAGTCGATTTCCTGTCAATTGCCATCTCAGGCAGCTGCATTAATGCAAGCGCACAGAAGAAATGACATACTGCATTATCACTTCACTCGCTTTCAAATTAGAGAATAATGCCGCCTCCTCGCTGCTTGTGACATGTTAACAGGATCTGCTATTTGTTGTGATTGGGCTTAATGCATTGTGTCTAAAGATTTCGACAGTCATTTGATGACAGAAATAAACCGCAGCCCACTGGGAAATCGCACTGATTAATAGAATTAAGCATTGCAGGAGAATCAATAAAGGAGACGGTCATGTGATCCCCGAGGAGACGGGAGGCGTCAAGAAGACTTTTGTCACCGCTGAAGAGCTCCCCAGAATGCACCGCGTTTCTTCTAATAGGGTCTTTGGTCCTTGTGTGCCTGGAAAAAGCCGAGGATTAGCAGCCTGCCCCATGTTCCTTCTGCTGCAAAGTACAATCTGTTCAATAATAGCCAACCCATACGGGCGCTGCTCAGTGTGATTATTGCAACACAATAACACTCTGTTGCAGCCCCAATAATACAAAAAAAAAAAAAAAAACACTATAAGGGTTTTAGTTTTTCCTTATTTTTCTTTTTTTTGTTGATGTGGGAAACATCACTTTGGAAAGGTTAAAAAAAACCCCAAAATAACAGAAAGAAGAAAAAACACACCATGAATGCCAAATACGGTTGGTAATGCTCAATTTGCAATTAGCATTACCACTAACGTAGGACCAGTTGTTGAGTCAGCTAGTATATTGCCAGGAATCTTACACAGCTATTGAAGAAAATAAATAAATAAATATATATATATATATATATATATATATATATATATATATATATATATATATATATATATATAGAGAGAGAGAGAGAGAGAGAGAGAGATATAGAGAGAGAGAGAGAGAGAGATAGTTTTTTTTTTAAATCACTATAAGGGCTTTTACTTTTTTTCTTAAGTTTATTTTGTATTATCTTTACGCATTTCGTGTAAATAGACGTGTGCTTAACATTCATCAGCACACAATACCCCAGATTCAGACATCACGCCCTCTGCTCTGTACAAATATGAGACAGTTCCGGAGTTAGTTAGTCCCTGTTCGATTTAGTCCTGTAACATAAACGTTATTTGAAACGTATTAAATTCGTGGACTGTGGAAAGACATCCTCTTATTACCTGTTGGTGTTTTGGAGCAATGGACAGTAGCCATTGCATTGGGCTAGCCGAGGCCTCACTAGCTGTATGTTAGGAGCGCCCTCTTGTGACCAGACACTGCAATGACACCAAACTGTACTTCGTGTATCATGTTCTGCGTGTCTACAGTATTCGAGGTTATTTATACTTCTGTTGTTGCCACGCAAGAGCTGATTTCTTTTAATGCTTTCAGGTGTTGCATAGTCCCCCAGTTTCATCAGCTGGAATGCTGGTCCAGACTATATGCTGTAACAATGAATGGAGTGTGCATTCAATCACACGTTGAGAATGGCAATCTTCCGTTTTGTACAGTGTTCTTACAGTCAAGTTTTATTTTGTGGGGGATGTACAATGACTGTCGCGGGTCTGCTGGTTTTAAATTTGCGGGTCTGACCCGCGAAATGCGAGACTTGGGTGGTCAGTATTATTATACTATTCATTCAAAAGTTTTTTTGTTGATGGTGAAGTCACTTTTTTAAGGAAAGCCAAATAACAAGCTAATGGTCTTTAGACTATGTCAGTTAACGTTTCCATCCAGTCATGGCGCAACTTCGACCATTTATCACGCTCTTAAAGAAAAATGGGGAAAGGGTGACCTCTTGTGACCAAACAGTGCAATGTCTAATTAGCTCAATTCTCTAGCAACTCAGCTGATAAAGAACGTGTGCGCCACTGTTTACCCTGTCTGGACCAGTTCATTTAGGTTTGCCTTTGAGTTGATAATCTCGTAGTAGAGATTTAATGTGAGTGGTTTTAACGAACATATAAGCACTTAGTCACGCGTTAGGAACAACTTAACAGTTGACAATTTGAACTAATAAAAGCATGTCCAGAAAAGGTTTTAAATAAATCAGATGCAATTCCATTTTTGCCTGAAGATGACGCACGCGTTTTCCAATAACCCTTATCATACAGAAGAACTGTATCAACCAAAATAAGCTCCCCAGGGCTCGTGGGATTGCAATACAGTTCTGCAACACAATAGCATGAGTGGATATAGGTACAAGTCTCGCAAAAAGGGTTCTGTCACAGTCTAGGGCTTCCCCTGAGGGTAACACTCATGTGGTCAGGTCAGGGAGAGGGTTATACAATAGCACTGCTGGTCCGGTGCGGTTCTGTACAATGGCACTGCCAGTCCGGTGCGGTTCTGTACAATGGCACTGCCAGTCCGGTGCGGTTCTGTACAATGGCACTGCCAGTCCGGTGCGGTTCTGTACAATGGCACTGCCGGTCCGGTGCGGTTCTGTACAATGGCACTGCCAGTCCGGTGCGGTTCTGTACAATGGCACTGCCGGTCCGGTGCGGTTCTGTTCAATGGCACTGCCAGTCCGGTGCGGTTCTGTACAATGGCACTGCCGGTCCGGTGCGGTTCTGTACAATGGCACTGCCAGTCCGGTGCGGTTCTGTACAATGGCACTGCCAGTCCGGTGCGGTTCTGTTCAATGCACTGCACTGCACTGCCAGTCCGGTGCGGTTCTGTTCAATGGCACTGCCAGTCCGGTGCGGTTCTGTTCAATGGCACTGCCGGTCCGGTGCGGTTCTGTACAATGGCACTGCCGGTCCGGTGCGGTTCTGTTCAATGGCACTGCCAGTGATCTTTTATACAAGACACAGGCCCTTGTATCAACACTCCAGAAATGTTGTGCACTGTATGTTTCTCTTGAAATAATACATATATAAATGTATTATTAATTAATTAATTAATTAATTAATTAATTGGTTTTTATTTATTTATTTTTTTCATGTCAAGTGTGTATTTTGTAATGGAAAGGGGACTAGCTGACTCCATCTTCAATTAATATCATAAGTACGTGCTTGATAGGGTTAACGAGATTTCTAAAGCCTAGATTTTATCTTCAGCTCAGCTGCAGCAGGCTCTTAAACCCTTCAGCCTGTTCACTTTGTCAGGAATAAAGAGAGGCAACGGTTCATTACTAATCCCAGGTGGTGCAGCTTCTATTTTCTTACCTGTTTTATTCTCACAATGTACTTCTTTATTTTTTGATAAAGATATATGTTTCAGCTCCCACCAGAACAAGAACATTCAAACTAATTTTAACCACAAACCAGCAGCAACTATTCAGAGTTTAAAACAAAAAGGACTTATCAAGTACTGGGACTTATCAATTAAGAGCTTGCACCGATAACTTCAATTCATATATTCCACTACAGCACACGTAGGCCCACAGTTATCAATCCGTTGTGCATACAGCTTTGTTTTAAGCTTATAAAAGTTTACTGCTGTATTTTTGCACTGTATTTTTGAGTTTTACCAGACTTCTCCCAAGCATACTGTACCATAGCTTACTCTGATGTGCCTTATTTTTTAATGAGCTTCACCATACCTCGCTGTTCTTTACAATGCTTACCTAAGCTTTACCATGCTTTCACTGTGCTTTATTACACTGCGCTAGGCTTTTTACTGTGGTAAACCTTTGTGAGGGTTTTTTCAAAGGACCTTGAAATGCCTACAAGAATGCCACAATGAAACAACAAACTCAAGTACCTCAAACGTTAGTGATCCCTGAGTTTAAACAGCCAGTAATAAGACGTGCAAGAGTTCTTGGGGGGTTGAATTCCTCAGGGTTGCATCAAATGCTTGAAGAGAAGTCCCGCTCCGGCAAGAGGAGGTTAAATGTCTTTATCTTCAAGCAAACAGAGCCAGGTGCGATAGAGATATAGAGATAGAAGACTAGAGACGACAGGTAACACATTAAATAAGAATCATGAAATCAATCCAACAGAGACATTGCTCGTTCTGCAAGGTTCTCAAGGCTATCTTGGCGTGTCAGTCAGCCCCATTCATTGTGACATCTCAATTGGTTTTGGTTTTGAGTCTTTTGAAAAGCCAATAAAATACCTATTAATTCAGGCTAGCTTACGTGCAGGGTTGACTATATAGTGAATATATTGAAACTACCGGGATAT
>NC_054569.1:1817836-1842836 GCF_017654505.1 Polyodon spathula | reverse complement strand
TTTCACATCAACACATTGTTCCAAAAAAAAAAAATCTTCACAGACGCAGGTTAATTTGTGCCAGATAGCACCGAATCCCAGGTACCTTTTTGTCTGACAGGTGAGAGTTTTCTAACGATAAACTGTAAAAAAGAACTCATAACATGTACAATATTTCAGGAACATCTATAGAGTAAGAAAATCTGATTTTTTTGTTTTACGGTCCACTATGAAAGGCGCTATATAAAAATGAAGATGTTATTATTATTATAAATACAAAGTAATTAGAGACGCAATCTATAGTGTTACAGATTTTGCTTTTGTAAAAATGCAAAAAAACTTAACTGTATCAGTAATGTAAACAGCTGTGTTTAAATGTTTGTTTGCAACTGGTTTTGTTAAGAAAAGTAACTACTTCCTACAGAACTAAATGTATGCTCATTTTTGTCAAAGTTTAGGCTTTTTCTGAAAGGAACAGCTCGGTTTCAGTCAAACGTTGAAGAATACAACAGCATTTTGGCTAAGACATGCAAATGCTGACACCTGTTGTCTACTGCACTCAATTTTTTTTATTAATCCAAAATGTTGTTCTTTCGAAATGTACAGTAAAATTCATCACAGTGGACTGATGATAAGTAAAGCAATACAAAATGCAGTTTAAATATAAAATGCTATTTTTCTTTCTTTAAAAGACACACATACACTAAAAGACTCCTGAAGACTTACAATGCACGAAAGCAAAACATTAAGTCATTAGCCAAAGGCATTTGGTTATTCTTGAGATTTCCTGGTAAATGTGTGAAGTGAAGCGTGATCATGTTTACTACATGTTTATTAAATACTGCAGAAAACTATTTCACTGTAGCAAATTCACTTCTTATTGCTTTCAGCCTAATGTAAAGATGTTGTGCTGCAAGAGAAAGTTATTGAATGTTTACTCAGGGAAGTTTCAGCAATTCAAACATGCAGACCTTCCTGAGATTCATGAATCTGTCTACAGTCAAACTCTTTTGGGTAATCAATAAAACTGTTATGCCTGCTGCTTTCTGTTTTTTTTTTTTTTCATTTTTAAATGACCAGCGAGCCTGGCCTTGAGACGCTGACAAAATTGCTTTCCTCTGTGTGGGCTAGTAGAAACACGCTGTCTCTAAGGCAAGGGGAAGGTTAATGGTTTTTCTTGCTAGCTCTGTAATGTGCAAGGGACTGTTCCTCTCTGTTGAGTTTCTTTATTATTTGTTCTAAGACTTCTTTGAGGTAACAACAAACACAGTTATCATTCAAGTGAAGAAGACTTAAAGAAGAGGAAAAAATCTCAAGGACCAGTGTAATGTGTTTCACTTCGTGAATCTTCTGCAATCTTAATCTTATTCTGTCCCTTCACTTTATTTTATTAATTATTTACACCATCTATGTTTCATAAATTGCACTGGAATATTTGTACCACAGAGGATTTAGGCTTTACTGTATTATAAAAATGCAGATGATGTGGCTGAACAGCAATTCTAATATGATGACTAGATAAAAAACAAAATCTGTTTTCAGTTGTATAGAATATGTCATTGTTCGCCTTTAGCTTGCAAATTACAATCTTCTTTGCTTTGCTCCAAATTTGTAACAGTGACAAGCTGTGCACACTGTTAACGTACCAAAGCATGCATTATGCACGAGAGAGACTTGCTAGTGATACTCTAAAACAGCCAGACTCTAACCCTAACCCTAACCCTAACACTAACCCTAACCCTAACCCTAACCCTAACCCTAACCCTAACCCTAACCCTAACCCTAACCCTAACCCTAACCCTAACCCTAACCCTAACCCTAACCCTAACCCTAACCCTAACCCTAACCCTAACCCTAACCCTAACCCTAACCCTAACCCTAACCCTAACCCTAACCCTAACCCTAACCCTAACCCTTAGTGCAATAGTAGGGTAAGCCTTCGTACCTGACAGTGCATGGGCAGTGCTAACATATACTCCAATGGATCACTGGTCTATCTTCTCTTTGGTGCTTAATTTCAATTTGATGAACAGATTTAGGCACACTGGGACACAAACGAATTGCAATGACTGGCAATCAGAGCATAACCGAACTGAGCATTTTCAATCAGTGCAGGGCCGAGTTCAATTTTTTGCTCGGGGAGCATCTCAATTTTAAAAGTAACAGCTTGGCAAAAGTTCACTGACAAAAACTGGCTGTCTGACATGTTCTCTATCAGACAGCCCACTGAGACGCGATAGGATTGACACAAAGGGCAAGTGATGAGTACGGTGGGTTAGCATCAGCATAAAGGTGCAATCTGGCACAGTGCCTGCAAGGAGTGGCTGTTCAGACATGAGCTGGAAATTGCATTCAAAACATGCCCCAGCACAGTAAGCCACATTTGTGTGAGATAAGGGTTTAAATGTAATGAGCATTGCAAAATCTTCCTTTTTGTTTTACAGTAGAACTATCACAACACAAATTAGCAATTCCATGTACGCAATATTAAAAAAAAGCTGAAAAAAAACTTGTAATGTTGTTTGGGGCACATAATAATCATTTTTCATGATTTGCTATGCGGGGGGGTGGGGGGATGTGGCATCTCTTATATGAGGTCATCGTGCAGCAAGGGTAACACACTATCTCCTAGCCTCATAAGACTATATGAGAGATATTTTTATCTGCCCCTATATGAGGTCGCCATGCATGAAGGGTTTAAAGTGGCCTGATAGACTGCCCCAGAAAATAATGTTAAAAGCTGCTTGTAACCATTAATTGTGAGTGATGCTTTTATCATCGATTTGAGATTTCGTAGACTTGAGATGCTGGAGCAATTTGTTGTTTTTGTTACAGGGTTCCTAAGTAACTGCAATGTAAACACACAGTAATCAGAGACCCAGTGCAAAGTGTTACAGTGCAGACTATGTGACACGACCTGCCCAGAAGAACAACGCGTATTGCACGATGTGCTGCATGGCCACAAGCATGTCAATGTAAAAATTCTAACACAATATTGTGAATTTCCTGCTAACCTGTGTGCAGGTAGCTTTCATTCAAACACCTGGCCCAGGCTGCTGGCTGGGAACCTCTTGACACATCTGCAAATGTTGAAGTAACTGAATATCGAAGATATGTTGGACAGGTAGTAGCTGGATCAGGATGACAGAGCTTGTAAGCAGATGTCTTTTTGGCAGGGTGATGGGTGCCAGTGCCAGTCTGACAGATGGGGGACGTTACAGCATTGTTCTCATTAAGGGGGAATTGATGTTGGGTTACCATGGTTCACTAAGAGCACAGTGTAGCTGATCTTCGTTCTGGAAACTGTGTTCTCTTGAACGTGCACCAGCCTGCAGGCTTCACTGAGTGCCAGATGAAGAAGACATGGGGAAAAGGATTAAGCAGGGACCGATGCTTGAGTAATTACTCTGTTCATTAGGAGATAATGCTTTCCTATCATTTCTTCTGTCAGCAAGGGAGCGCTGTTGTTCATTATGGTTATCCCTGACACATTTATACTTTATAATCCCTGATACATTTATAAAAAAAACATGCACTTAGCTGGACTATATATTTGTGTTTTTTTGTCCTTGTTTTGGACTACTGACTGATTGCGGCTGTGATGAGTTTAGTTTGAATTTTTATTGCACTGTGATTGTTGTGGTCTTCCTAATGGTTTTAGGAGTCAATATGCATATAATACCCCCCCTCCCCCCTCCCTCCTCTTATGTCTGTAGTCACCAGCACCAGGAATTGCTAAGGTTTGATCTGTTTTAATTGAGCCGGGGTTCAGATCTATGTCACATTAACAAGGCTTTCAAAATTAAACCATTGAACCAGAACACAAAAGCCTTGACACATCACACGCCATTCATGCATAAGCCCACTACTTTGTATAAAGTAGCATATTGATCATTAGCATTTTCCCTGTGGCTACATAGCTTAATAGATCGGGGAGTGAGCGGCAAGGTTTTTATTTCATATAGGTCAAGATTTATATTTTAGTTAACGTACTTATGTAACAGAATATTTTCTGGGTGAAGAAAGAGCTCTTGGAGTTTGAGATGCCTCAGTTCCTCTGAATATATAACAGGAAGACTATAAATATTGCTATGCCCTTTTCTGAAAAAAAAAAAAGAAAGTTACAATTAATGATAGTCCAGCACGGTTCTCTCAGATTGCAATATAATAAGGGAGCTCTGGAAATGTATTCAACATAAGCCTAGACATAGAAAAGAGAAGAACAGAGGACTCGACCTAACCGTGTTCATTTTAGCACCGGCAATGCTTCTCACTCCACCTTGTTCCCAATGAAGCAATGCTAGACTGATCTGTTTACCCATTGCTGTTTGAGATGTGTGTTTCTATTTATTTTCTTTGCAGCTGATTCATTTCCTGTGAGATCTGCTTTTGATTTCTATGAGATGCAATGCGCTTTACTTGTTCCCTATGTTACACCATGCAATGTTTAATGGACTGGGAGGGATATATAAGGACACTCATATCTGTATTTACGTAAAAGCGCCATCATCATATACCTACAATCAATTTCACGGCCCTAGCTATACAGCATATTATAAAATATACACCAATGCAGTGTGTTGACTGTAACGCTGACCGTACTTCTCTTCTAGTTAAATAGATCAATACATTGCATGTTTGAAATACTACAGAGGTGACCCATCACTGTCTATTCAGAGATGCGTTTTTTGTGCTTTTTTTTTTTCATGTGAGAAATGTTTCGATTAGGGGCTTCAGTGCCTGCGACTGGTTCATTCATTTTGTGCTGATGGCATGAGAGGATACTGCATGTAAAATTTCTTTTAAGAGCAATATTGTAAAGGTGGCAGAACAAGCAATCAGTTTTGGATTCGTGATTCCTTTTTTTCCAGTTCACTGCTATTTTAATTAAAGCAGCACAGAGGTAGCATGCATTTTCATTAAGCCATAAAAGCTATGCCTTTGCACCTGTCTTTATTCGGTAACACTTTACATTAAGTGTCTCTAATTACTGTGTGTTTGCATAGTAGTTACTTAGTAAATACATGTGTGCTGACACATGATTATAATGTTGCTATGCATAGTTACAATGTACTTAATGTTGTACATCTTTCTGCATGATATAACATTAACCCTATCCCTTACCCTAACCCAAACCTTAACTCTAAACCTAACCCCAACCCTTTTCATTTGTCATGTAAAATATTTACACTTTAAAAACATTGTAACAATGCATAACAACACTGCAATTATGTGTGAGTACACATGTATTTACTAAGTATCTAAATACACAGTAATTAGAGACACTTATTATAAAGTGATACAATTTTTTCATCAGCTGTTCTTTTTGGACACACAAAGCAGCACAAAATGAACCACTCATGATCCTCTGGGATCGCCTCTAAAGCCAGAAGAGCTACTGTGGGAGTCAATGGAGAGCATCATTGTGACACAGCAAACAAGTACTGCTGCAAATGTATCAGCGTCTCTCTCAGCATCTCTGAAACCCCTTTTATCTGAGAAACATTGGCAAGGATGCATCCAACTATCAAGGGACAGCTCCAGCAGGCAAACAATGCTCTGTTAAAATATCATCTCACGTAACAGAATGCTAATTTAAGGTTTCTACATGCTTCTAAGTTATTTCTTATTAGGAGAAATAAAATGTACCTTCCCTGTCTCACATGAAAATACAGAATAAGCCCTAGTGCTGCTTCATTTATATAAACCATTTATTTTTTGAAGCTGTATTAAAATAACTTACTGAATGTACAGTAGATGTTTTTTTAGTTTGTGAAAAACAAAACAAACAATAAGGAAACATAATAAATATGGGGTGTGCATGAACCTGAGGGTTTAAACTCCAAACCATACCGAATCCTAGCTCAACAGGTGGATGACACCGGTTGAACAGTTAATTTTCGATAAGAGGAGCACTCTGATCAGCTAGCACAAAACAGAGGCCATACATTTCCTAGTCATGGAGTTAAGTGAGTGTTGACCGAAGAGACTTGGAACTTAACCCTCAGCGGTCCATTTATTCAGCTCTTGTCAGGCGCATTGGGTCCAATTTATTTTTACGTGTGCTTTATTTTTTTTCAGAGTAAAACAGGTTTAAAAGGCATTGAATTGCAAAAGGACACTCAATACTGTATCACCATCCAAGCCCCACCCCTTGTTCGCTGTATTTTTTACATACCTCTTCATAGTTATGCATACTGATAAATCCTCTCCTGATCACTCGTTTTATCACCAAACTCCTCAATGATGCGATCCAAGTCATTATTTTATTACTATAACATCTAAAAACGCTCTGAAAATGTCTGTGATATTCTTTGAGAGCTGGATGCAGAAGCAGCTATCTCCTTTGTTTATGTCTGTGTTATCTCTGTATTGCATGGGGCTTGAGCAACAACCTTTTTTTTATTTTTTTCAGCTTCATTGGGCTCCTACCAGTATCACTCATCCATTGAAAGGTTTTTTAGGCTTTTTCCAGAGAAAAATTACTAGATACCTGTGCTTTACATCTTTTTGATGATGTCTGACAGGGTCCGACATCGGACTGGAAAGGAAAAATTGTAATGTCGGACCTGGCCCGACATAGGACCGCAAAGGGTTAATCAGAACTTAATAGAGGACTGACTAATAGCAAACAATGATGCCATCAGTATTTGAAAACAACGGGAGAGCTGATCTTGGCTGGAAAGAAGAAAACCCTTGCTATTGACCTGGTAATAAACCACAGGAATCTTTACTAATGAGAAGATGATTATTCATGATGTGGCAAAATGTCGTGCCCCCACCCCCCTCCCTGCCCCACTAGATAATTGATTGTAAATGTCAGCAGTGTGGCAGTAATGAAGTAGGTACTGGTCACTATTCATACTCCAGACACCCGTGCAAGTGTACATACTTGTATTATTAACGTTAGCCTTACAGCACAAAGTAAATAATTGCGGTGATGTTAATTATTCTGATGCAAAGCTTATTTGCGTGACGCAAAGGACGGTCAGCAGGTTATTTATTGAATCTAATTACTTTTGTAACAGGGCGGCAAACTGGCAACCGTGTTCTTAACCTCTGTTCAAAAGGCTTTTTAGTTTTGTCTTAGCATCATATCGCAAAACACTGCCCATTACACATTACTAAGTGAGATTAATTCTTTCACTCAAAAATAATACAGTTGGTCATTACAACTATAGGCTGGACTGTAGGTGTACAAAGGCTACCAGCAAACACAAACCAATACCTTGATCTGAAGAAATCTAAAGCTATGGTAGAACAATAACTTGACAATGAATGGGAATTCAGGAGATCATTATCTGCAGCCGTGCAAAGCTATATCACTCTCTATATCTCATAAAGTAACTAAGTAAAGTCAAACAAATCAACAAAAAAAAGCACAATAAATCATATGTATTTAAAAAACAGATAGACAGATAATTACTGTGCAAATCTAGCACGGTGGCCTTGGAAATCTCAAAGGGATCAACTATTGATAAAGAAAGTACCTCGATTAAAGTAACGGGTATTCGTATGCTGATTCGGGGTCAGGAAACGTATTGGTTTTGGAATCTGAACTTCTGATCTACAGGTTTAGCACGATTTCATGTTCAAGGGTGATGGATGTGTTTCTGTGCCCTGGGAGAGACTGTAACCTCTTTCCTAGTGCAAATCAATCAGGTCACTGTGGAAAAGCAAACAAACCCTAAAACCAAAGATCAGCTGAGAAATGGGCATTTTTTTATTAAGAAGCAGAGAAGTATACGTGTAAGGCTGGGGCGCATGTTTGATTTAGATAACTATGATTGGTCCCTGTGAGTGTGGATGGAGTAATCACCCTGCTTGTCACTAGTCTAATGGAACCGTTCTTGTTAGTTTTGCACCTTGATCAGTGAAAGCGGTTTCTGTTTAGCGCTCCATCATTCGATTTGTGGAACGTGTTCCTCGGCTAATTAAACAAAGTTTGAAAAATTATATACTTTTCTCGTAACTGCTGTCAATATGGCAGTATTGATTTCAATGACCATCCGTCAATGTCTCGCATTGCTTGAAGCTGCCTAAATCTGCATAACGCTGTCTCCCAAGGGTAATAAAACACATACTGTGCTCCAAGATAAAAAAACGCAAAACTGACAAATAAACATTGCCGTCTGGAGATTGAAAGTCAATTGCAGATCAGTGTACAAACGCCATACACTCCTTCCTGCTTGTTAAAATCAATCACAAAATATGCCTCTAATTGCTGAAGGATCATTAAAATAATTCAGATTTCATTTCCCTAGGAGAGGAATAACAAAATACAGTCGAAACCACTTAATGTCACATTAAAGGTACCGAGCAAAAGCATTAACAATAAGCGGAGTTGACATTATCAGAAGTTAACCAATAACTCAGTAAAATGATATGCATCACGCTTCCGTAATTAGAAGAAAACCCAAACAGTTTTAATGACACTTTCTTTCAGTGTACCGTGTGCAAAATTCTAGAAACTGCCACATGCACTTTTTGGCATTAATACTGTATACTGTAGGCTACATTTATTTTATTTTGTTCCAATCCATGCACTGTATTAAACCAAAGGCCTGAAAATGCTATTAATATCTAAATGCACTTGCCTTATCGATATAAGTGAACATGTTTAAATAGGAAAGCATGCGTAAAAGTTGCAGTTATTTTATCGCTGCGCTGTGCAATGCATTTAATACATTTGAAAAAATAAAATACAAAACACAATAACTAGACTTACAAACATCATGCACAATCCAAAACCATCTTGATATCGCCGTAGCATTTAAATTAAACAAAGAAAAAAAAAAAAAACACAACTCTCTTTTAACAGTACAGTAGTCTATATCCTTGAAGTTACAGGGTCAGAGTGGTTCTGGAGAAAGCTTAGAATTAAACAGCTATTTGTCCATTGTCCATAGAATCCTGTGTGGACATGTCCACTCAGGACTCTCGGCTTCTTATTTCCCAAAGAGGAACGGTTGCGTGATGTAGCCTCATCGTGTCATCGCAACTCCGCAAGGCTTTCGAGAATAAGGTAGGTCGAATATGCCAAAATACGGTTTGTCACAGATGGAAGATGAAAGAGATACAAAGTGGGGGCGAAATTAATGGTATACCTGTTAAATTTGATTGACATGAACCGGAGTGTGACAGTAACAGAAGTGATATAATCATGAGTGAGTCTCTATTGACTTACATTATATTCAGGCCGGGGCATTTCAATTTGATGATAATAACCAGAGTGTGACATTAACAGAAGTGACTGTATGCATAAAGACAGGATACAGTAATAACAGCCTATCTTAATAATGTAGACAACTTTTTACATGAGAGAATGTCAGCTCCAGAAATGCAAGTCAAATCTGCTGTAAAATCAAAGAAATGCTATGAATGCTGCCAGTGTTTGGTTGTGTCAGGATTATTATTCAGTGAATATTTTTTCTACAATCTTTTTTTTGCATCATTAGTTTTTGTTTCATTTAACTGTCAGTGACTTCACAGCTCCCAGCATTTTGTTTTAAAGGCAGCTGTAATGCTTAATAAGCAACTTTTCTTCAAATGTTAGCCTGCAAAAAAAAAAAAAAAAAAAAGTACATAGTGGAAGTCATTTAGAAGCTGTCAGCAATCTCTTGCTTGCTTCGCATGAAAAGGGCAATTCTTTTTTATTTATTTTGTCTGAGTTGTTTATGATTTTATGTTATTTGTGTTTCCCATGTGGAGAGCTCCGTGTGTTAAATGATTTAAAGTCAGTTTAGTCAAAGCCAATGAACAGCTAGCTAAATAGATTAATAGCCTAGTCTTTGCGCAAGGTGACAATCTACCCGTTACTGCTTCATTTAATGGAGTTTTTAAACTTTGGGAAGAGGTGCAGTCTCCAACACAAGACAAGTCTCTCCAAATTAAGCAGAAATCTATAAATATAACCCAGTGCAACAAAACTAGGCATCCATTGTATGTATTTTTTTTAGAAATGGTGACATTTTACATTGTAACTCTAGTTACTGTGTATTTACATAGTTGTTACATAGTAAATACATGTGTACTTAACCATAATCACAGTATTATTATGCATAGTTACAATGTACTTAATGTGCACATTTTTTTGCACAATATGCAGCCGCAGATCACTTTGCACGAATCCTTACATCAGTCTCTTAATGCAGTGTTACCATAGCGACTGGGCAGTGGGCGACACCATTCCAGGACTACCATTACCACGTGTTATTGTGGACTGCCATGTCTAATTATAATGAAACATGAAGAAATGCAATTACAAATAGACAAACGTAAAATGCCACTCAGCTCTCGATGAGAGAACCGGCAAACTGTAAAAACAGCAAACACCTTTGCCATCTTGTCTTTAAGACACTCGGTCACCCTCTCGCTCATGCACAGTGCATTGAGAGCATTGCAGGCACACTAAAAATGAAAACTGCATACTCTCATTATATTTGCCCTATTTCTTTCTTTTTCTGTAGACTATCAAAGGCACGATATTTGCGGCTTTACAGCAGATCTGACAGCTTAACCTGCCTATGCCAAGTGGCCTGTCTGTTATCTTTATAATGGCATTTTCATTTGAGCCATAACAGATGACCCAGCCCATAATGAAATACTTCCTAACGATCTGAATTGGTACCAGAAAGCTATTAGTAATGCAGTAGTGCCTTTACTACACTGTTGTTGCTGTAAAGGTAGTCTCCTAAAATGCTGAATATATTGAATAGCTTTGGGAGTTTGTGCAAACTGTTTTAGCAAATGTAATGAGTTTTGTCAGCTAGTCAGCATATTAAGAATTTGCCTATTACTGCATATTAAATTGACCTGTAAGCAAGCATTAATATGATGTTTGTTATTCTATATGCTGAAAACTATCAACGCGGGATATTGGTGGAATAAACTGAAATATATCACCCAGAACTTCACACTCAATTAGAGGTAAAACTACTCGGAAAACATGCTAAGAAAATGTTATTTCAAGCTATTAAAGTGGCAAGAGTCCTTGTGCCACCAGTTCAAATCAAGCTTATAAACCAAACAAGTAAGAGACTTTTCTAAGGCATGTCACCATCCTTAACAGTTTGTGACTGAGGATAGAACCTGGGTTCCTAGGTTAAGAGACCAGTGTGCGGTCTACAACAAATGAGCCAAGTTGTGCAACTACTCAGAAACATCAACAGCAATGGTAGCCCTTCCTAATCTTGGAGATGTGGGCTTTACTTGTTGAGCCATTTTTAATGAGACAATATGATAAAGACATTATTGCTTTTGACATCTAACTGTATTTCCCTGGAAATGGAATCAACGGTGCTGGGAAGTGCAGCTGAAGTTGGGAGTTTAACATCAGACTCCAACTCTGTGATTTTGTGTTGACAAATGCCAGCAGGCATTTACAGCAGCTCCTTTGATTCTCTGACTATCCTTGACACACATAACGGTCGCATGAAGAGACGACAAATGAAAACATTCAACTTAACAGCATAAAAATCAAAGAAAATGCACTTTGCCATTGAGAGGGCTGTAAAACCATGTTGTTGCAATTTGACATTCTTTAAAAGAGAGGATTCTTAGGATGGATAGCGAGATCCTGGGCCACACCTATCTTATCAATCCCCTTGGATAAATAATACCCCTTAACAATGCTGTCGTCTTTCTTACTAAATAGCCTGCTGCCCGATAAATGCCGAGCGATACTGAACTATACCTGAAAGTATGAACAGCTTTCATTTCTGTAGCATTAATATTTTTTATTACCTCTGAAATTGTGTAGAATAGGTTCTGTGATAGTGTTCACAATACTCATTTAAACCTTTCCGGTCCTATGTAAGACCAGGTCCAATATTACAATTCTTCCTTTCCAGTCCAATGTTGGACCCTGTCCGACATCATCAAAAAGGCATCAATCACAGGTCCCTTGTCGCTTTTTCTCTGGAAAAAGCAGCGAAAAGCTTTCAATGGCCGAGAGAGGCCGAGAGAAGGAGAGAGATGTCAGAAAAGAAAAGGAGGTGGATCTGAGGAATACACATAGTCCCTTCACCACAGACACAAACAAACAAGATAGCTGCTTCCGCATCCAGCGCTCAAAGGAAATCGCAGACATTTGCCAAGCTTTTTGAGGTGTTATAGTAATAAAATAATGACTTGGATAGCATTATTGAGGAGTCTGGTGATAAATGGAGTGATCGGGAGATGATTTATAACTATGAAGAGATATGTGATAACTACAGTGAACAAGGAGTGGGGCAGAGTTGGAGATGCAGTGTCCTTTCGATATGCAGTGCCTTTTAAAACCTGTTTTATTGTCAATAAAATTACTTTTATATAGCTTGTGTGAAAATAAATTAGAACTGACTCGCCTGACAGGTGCTGAATAAATGCACTGCAAAGGGTTAAGCAGAAAAAGAGTACTGGTTAGTGCCATCTAATGTGTCCATCACTGCATTAGCACACTTCAAAATTCATGTACCAGTACATTAACTGCACAGTATAGCACTGTTGAGTTTTCAAAAGTGAGTTATGTGGCTATCTGTGAAGAACGAGGACACACAAACTTAAATTGCGTTTGCTGTACTATAAAACAGCCAGCACTGTGTTCTACTAAAGCTGAGCTGACACCACACAGTCTACCAAAAGGTGAAAGGCTTCCTTTTCTCATTGGCAGACCATTGAACCAAATGCAGCTCATTATAAAATACTCTGCAGTCTCACAGTGAAGAGCAGCAGCAAGGACTGCAGTGAGCTAGCTCCAAGAACAGGTCTCATGAATCGTGTTTGTGACGGCTGGAAGTTTAGTGAATTATTTTCTACTGATAGACACAGGCAGACACAGACATTATTCTGAAGAGATAAATTACCTGCTCCTTGACATCACACTAAAATAGATGGTTCAGGCAATGGTTTGCTTGCTTGTTCTGGTTTTGTGAAATTATGTAAATAGCTGGCCTTTGTAGGTTGATGAAATAGACACTTTTCCATAAAATGAAAAAAAAAAAACGTTTTATCAAAGCAGTCAGCTTTCTATGATGCTAATACAGTTCTTAAGCTCCATGATCTTGCATGAAATAAGGGCCAATGAAAAAAAAAAAAAAAAAAAAAACAAAAACAAAACAGAACATTAATCATGCAAAAACACTTACACATTAAGCACATTGTAACTATGCACAATTAGAGACACAATGTAAAGTGTTACAGAAAACGTGCGTTTGACAAATCAAAGCAGATTTCACTCAGTCTACACTATGTCCATGCTCAAGTTTGTTTATGACCTGCTGCAATGAAACAGTCAGAAATAACAGGGGACACCTTTGAGAGCTGTATTGAAAGGTGTACTATCTTTGGACGAGAGCCGGAGACCTAGTGCAGGCAGGTTGAGGTTGAGCGAGTTGTCTTGTAAAGGACATCATGCTACCGTACTTTTCATGCAGGCATGGATGGTCGGTCTACAAAAGTTACCCGTTGGTTATGACAGATGTCATAAAAACCGTAGCCACCTGGTGCATTCTGCTGGTAAAACAGACCAGCAGCCAGTGACAGGATTTCAACAACATTTAAGTTAGAAAGGTTCATTGTTGATGTTTTATGTTTTCTGATTGATTATGTTTTTTTTAGTTTCCTCCTTATTTATTGTGTTGTATGTTGTTTGCTGTGGTGTTGTGTGAGCCTCTTGCCAGGTCGTTCGTTGTGAAGGAGAATTTGTGCACCGTTGACTCGTCTGGATACATAACGGTTGTTGTATTCATTGACTCACCTTGCATGAGTGCAAAAGCCAATGCAGCTCTCCCTGTGGGCCTCCAGTCAAACCTGTAACTCGGCAAGATCAAGGTTCAAACATCCCTTCACGATCCATGCGGAACTGCTGGCCACGTACGCATAAATATAGATGCCTTTCGGGATATTCTACCTGGTTACTTCCCTTTAGTTCTTTTGTTTCTGTACACTCTGCACCAAGCTTATAACGTTTAAGAAGATGTCGTGCAAACAAATGATGCTGTAAATGCATTACAAACCTAGGACATAACCTAGGACCACTGTTGTATGAACAAAGAGGGGAATGCAAGGGCAGGTTCCCAGCGCTACTTGGTATTTTCTGGAAGGGCACAACACCAATTCCAACCTCTGCCCTTATATTATTGTTTTGTTATTTTTCATCCCTCACATTCAGGGTCTCATTGCCGTCTACATGCTGCTTTTGTTGGCTTGACATATCACTGTGTCTCTGTGTGTGTTTGCGGCTACCAAGAGGCTTCCTACCTGGGTAACCGTTCAATAGTTTATCTGCTCATTAGCTTTTGGTTTGGAAGGAAGCGAACAACAATCTAATTGAAAGCTGCTGCTCCAAATCAGAAGGGAGTTCATGCAAAAAAGATATGAACGAAGCATGCTAGCTTGTTACCTTGAGGAGCCTCGTTACAGTGCAGCAGATGTTGGAAATACACAGTGAGGTGCTTTAAATAGTGATGCTTTAGGGGAATGCAGAAATGGGTAAGGCAAAGTAAGGCCTTCTTTCAGCTTTTTTCATATGATAGTGACATGTTACATTACATGTCTCTAATTACTGCGTATTGACATAGTAGTTACTTTGCAAATACATGTGTGCTTCCACATAATTACAATGCTATTATGCATAGTTACAATGTACTTAACGTGTAAGCTTTTGTGCATGACAGTACACAATTGTAACAGACAAGGGTTAGGGTTAGGTTTAGAGTTATGGTTAGTGGAGTTAGGATCAGGGTTAGGGTTATATCATGCAAGAAGATGTACACATTAAATGCATTGCAACTATACATAGTAACATTGTAATTATGTGTAAGTGCACATGTTTTAGTAAGTAACTACTAATGTAAATACACAGTAATAAGAGACACTTAAAACAGAGGAAACTGCTTATAGAATAATACAGAATAAGCCACAATGATCCAAGTTTTACAGGTACTAATTAGTTGATTATTTTCCGTGGTTCGTATGGTGTCTTCCAGATAAATATTCCACTGTAAGATAAAGGGACAAGGTCTAAACTGCTGTGAACAAGGACATTAAAAAGGCTAAGAACACACACACACTGCAATAAACAATCTCATCTCAATATTACTGTGCTAATTAAGCAGGTCATGCTGGTTTTGTTATTGTCATAGGGAGGAAAGAAGCTGGTGATGGCTGGTCAGCATTGACTGGCAGTGTGAGCGGTCATTACACAGGGAAGTCATTAAAACCAAACACGAGATGCACAAATTCCTCCTGGCACTCTTTGCTTTGGCTGGATCCAATTACAGCTGGAGTCTCTGGATGTTAATAAAACAATTCCCTTCACTTTCATCCCTGACATTTAATTTTAATATATTTAACATTTAATACTGGGCTGTGGCAGGTAAAAGTGTCTGTGTGCTGCTAAGCATGGCAGATCTCAATGGGTTTACGCTGACGATGAGTCTGGTAGTCACAGTGTGTAACACAGACAGGTCAGTGGTACTCAAGGCAAAGTCTTCAATGCAATCGCTGAGCTGGCAATGGAAAACAACAGTGGATCGACACAGAGAGAGGAATGAGACAGGGTTTTATTACTGGGTGGTAACAGAGACCCCAAGGTACATCTTTAGCCGCTCCACAAAAGCTAGGATATTTTATCAATGTAAAATACTTTTCCAAATGTTGTTGCTACAAACTTGCTCCAAGTTCCTTATGAATACGTTGCACTGTGCATAACCTGTGAAGCATACAGTACCCAGCATCGCTGCATGAGATGACACCTCTTACAAAAAGAGACACTTTACACAATATATCATGTTATAATATAGTATTGTCGCATGCATTGAAGGAATAAAACCTGGCCTGTATCACTGCGTCTCTGGTCTTTAGTCACAGACTCAATGTGATCTTAATTCTTGCTTGACAAGACTTGAACTTTATGAATCCTTATATGCATACACTTCAGAAGTGTGGATAAATCTATGATTAGGGTAAGGCCCGGCAGTTGAGCTATATGCATGAAAACATAATTTTCTATTAGACTATAATGAGGGGTCATCAAAGGACTTTACAAGGGCCAAGTCTTCTCATTTAAAGAAAACGCTGTCAATTAAAATAAATTAATAAATAAATAAATAAATAAATAAAATGCTTCCTGGCTAAATGCGTCCTGGCCAAATGTCATTAATCAAAGCCGAAGCTGAATGAAGTAAAGCTTTTACTGAGAAACAAGAAGCGAGTCGTTTTGAATATTTCCAATAATTGCTAAATCCTTTAAACATTAAAATCGAAACAAAACAAAAAAATGTCAACAAAATAGAAACTGGAAAGGCTACTCGAAGGACTGCTAATCCTTCAATAAAAGAAATCAAACGAGATTTAGAATAAAAAAGGACAAGCGGGCGGTCTCAATGAATGCAATGCAGTCGGATCTCATCACAGGGCTGGCAGCCTGTTTAGACAGTATCAGCGTAACGGGGAAGCATCTGCCTTAAGCTGCATCGGCAAAACTCTGGATTCGTGTCTTTTATGATGACAGAGCAATGGGCTAGAAAATACAATCCCTTTCCTATTAACCAGATGGGTGCACAGCCTCTCAACACAGCTCCAGGTTTAAAAAACCTACATTTTCAATTAGGTTTGCAAATCATGCGCCAGTGTCATTAGGAATAATGAGATGGTGGCAAGCAGCACATTTCACTACGAGGGTTTTCCGGAAAATTAAGTCTAGCTGACTTCTGGTTAGTTTCAAACCATAACCAGCCAGGGGTTCATTCCACTGCCCTTCCCGAATTTACCAAAGAAAAGCATGTGTGATATCCGTGTGGAATGTGAACCATCCTGTGATGACGTGATACAGGCTGCTGTGTGACACAGGCTGGTATCCACTCAACGGCGTGATCACAGTGGCTGGCTGGTTTACTGGCTGCTCTGACCTTGAGTGGATGGGAATCTGTTAAATTTCAGGATACACTAGATCCTTATACTGAAATGTCTTTGTATCACATTAGCCAGTAAGGCCAGTAAGCCCAAGTAGCCACTCTTACTTCTTACAAAAAAAGATATCAGCTTCTATCGTACAGCTTCCTATGCAATATTCTATATTATTATAATTATTATTATTATTATTTGAAATCTGTTGGGAAACCTTGATACTTTTCCCAACAACTTACCTTGTGTTAGAGTTTGGCTCTTACTACCTTGGTTCGGTTACTATGGAAACTTGGCTCTGAAGAAATGCTATGACAACACAAGAGAGAAAATATGTTCATGAAGCCTAATATTGAATAAGTGCTACAGGAAAGGCTTTTTTTTTCCTGAAAGGATCTTTATTTAAAATTGGAAAGTTATATTACCAACGCAAAACTACTAACCAGTAGATGCAGAAGCAGTTACAGTGTCTGAATATTTTATTTCTAGTTTACTATTGAAAAAATGTTTTGGTTGATTATAACCGAACGTAACAATACAGTAAGCTGCTTGCATATCAATACAGGTTTTTACATGCATCACGTTTTATTTCATTGATTTTCTATAGTTGTGTTGCCTTCTCCCACACACAGACATGAACAAACAAAATTCTAACCAGACAATTTAAACAGCACATGTTTTATATAGCACCTTTCATGGCAAGCCATCTCAAAAGCGCTTCACAATCAGATAAAGTAGAAGGAGCTATGAAATAAGAGAAACTCATAAAAAAAAAAAGATTTTACCAGTAATGTTTTTGCATACAATTTTTGTTTTATATATATATAGTGGGGGGTCACTATTCTATCAATGGATTTCAAAAAATCTGTTTTATTTTTGGAATATCTACTTAGCAAACATAGGGCTGAAGCTAAACAGATAGCGAAACGGTTTCCCAGATGAGAAGAATGAGTTGTAACTGATTGCATCAGCCCTGCTGGGGGTGTCTCCTCATGCTCAGCGCCATTAATCCCAGAAACATTGGGATTAGACAAAGACAGCTCCTTAAGCAGGTCCCTCAGGTAACGAGTATCAATTCTCGGTGCCGCAGGATACTCTTCAGACCCCAAGACTGCTTTTAATTTTAAATCACAGAATCTTGCTGCCATGAAATCGCTCAGAAAGCGAAACCTTGTCATTTTAAGGCTCAGTGAAACGATGCCTTACAGTGAAGTATTTTGATGCAGCAAGGATGCTGGGTTCCCATAATAATGCTAAACTTCTTCCAGAACACTTTTTAAAGCCACTGTCAATAACTGTATTAAAACGATGTCCGGTAGCCTCACAGATTGATGGCATTTGATTGATTTGTTCGGTATTGACCATTAACGCCAAAAATATGTATCAGTAGCTTAGGAACCCATAGTATCATTTCAGCAGCCAGAGGATAAGAGTGTGTGTGTGTGTGTGTGTCTATATATATATATATATATATATATATATATATATATATATAATATATATATATATATATATATATATATATAAACACTGTATTGCAACCTGTGTGGACTGAAATCACTCGAGACTCATGCACAGGCCCACCGAGAGGCCTGTGAAGCCAGGGGTATTTCCCTGGGGCCCGCTGCCCCGAAGGGGACCCCGGAGAAAGGAAAACAAAAAAAATAAAAAAAGGTAACAGGACCAATTTCGTTTTCACCACCACCACGTTAAACAACAAATAACAAAAAGTTAGGGGTGCGCCACACTGGATAGTAGGCTACTGTATACTGAACTAATGTGCTTGAGCAGAATATATACGGTCGTTTAAGCAGTGGAGCCGCTGTCAAAATACTATTCACTTATTTTAAATTCAATATATTGAAATCCATAGTGAGAATCGTTGGGTGTGTGTTTATTACTTCCAGCTCTTGCTCTGTGAATTCAAGTGGGGATATGTTGAATAGGTTATTTGTCAGTTTTAATGTTATTTCTCTGACTGTAGAGAAGCTTGGATTCCTGAAAGGAGGGGGAGCGATGTGTATTGCTTAGATGTTATTTGGACATTATTTGGTTTGAATTGAATCTTGGCAAGAGATGGTTGCTTGTGCATAATTAATAGATTCATGAATAGGGTTACATGCATCTAATGCTTGTAGGTCTTTCACCATGGTGATTATTAAGCTTTTAAAACGTTAAGTTCAGTAAAACAGAACAATAAGACAAATCACCAGTCCTTCCACTGGGAGCTGTGAAGCCTCTTGGAAATATGTTTAGAAGAGATGACAAAGACACAGCAGTAATCAGAGAGTGATAAGGACTGGATGGTAACCTGGATATGAATGAAGTGTGCTTCTTGCTGATTCATACTGGCTTGTTTTTAATAAGACACTCGAACACACGCAGTTCTGGAGGTTTCAAGGTTTCAGAGTGGGTTAAGGCATAGACCAGACTGTACAAAATAAAAAGCTTTTAAGAGATGGGGAATAGATGTTTAAAATCCACTCAATTGGATTAACAAAGGAGGCGTGTGAAGTGTGTTTAATACACTGCATACTAACACTGTATGATAGGTTGAGATATCTTTAAATTCAATAATGCACTGTTTAAAGATCTCGTATAACCCGGGTGTTTAAACATAACCTTGGTCACACAAGTTCCTGCTCTGGATCTTTGTTATTTAGTCATTTTCACTCATTTGAAGCTCAGAGTATCCTGCCAAAGCACTGTAAGTTCATTTATTGTGATACAGGGCAATGCCTTAGCTTTAAACTTGAATTCTGCTTCTACTGTGCAGAATTTACTGTGGGAAGATTTTGAGTTTAGGTGGTGGTCCCATTGTTGCAACCCATGACCAGTAGCTGGATAAATTAGTTTCCAATGAATAATCATAATAATAATCACAATAATGATCATAATAATCACAATTGTAGCCAACATACGATTACATCCTGGTTATTACAGGGTTAAATAGATAACACGATACTCTGATACCAAGAGGCTATGTCAAAACGAACAACAGCAACACGATAGCTACAGTAAATAATCAACTTGTAAAGCTGTAGCTCTCAAGGGCATTAGATACACTTTTCCATTGTACACATCTGTGCTCATCCAAGGCTAAGGCTGCCTCGTCTAATTCAACACAGAAATCCATTCTCTCTCCACGCAGTCCGAGTGAGTCCGCTGCATAAGCATTTGCAAGACGGAATGCTGGCAATAACCAAAAGCAAAAGAGCAAATGATCTAGAACTGCTATGACAGGCTTCCTATCAGCATATGCAGCCAAAATCACTGCTTCTAGTATGAGCCGTGAACCAGAAAAAATGTGCTTCTGTTCAACATTTGAAGCCCAGTGGAAAACACTGAGCAGCACTTTACAGCGCATTAAGCCTAACGGAAATTCTTATATTCTGCATAGGCAGCTACCTAAAGCAAACAGGGTTTTCAAATATTTGTCACTTGATTACATGCTCGCTGAATGAGGATTTCTAGTAATCTGCAAATGTTCTTAAATATTACATGCCTTTCAGTATAAGGGTTCAGAATCAATCAGTATTTTACTCTTTAAGAGGGGTGATCCAGTGTCTATCTGTCTGTGCTATAGTGATTTAACCAGGCTGACTTACAGTAAGACACCCTGCACTATTCATCAGATACTGGAGATAGCCGTAGGCTTTTTTTGTCATACAAAAATATGTGTGATCTTCTGATTTGGATTGATTTCAATGTACGGATATTTCCCAGTGCTTGCAGTATTTATGACATAAGGGAACATGGTGTTACCAACAGATGTCTATTGTTACCTTGTCGTGTAAGAAGTGCAGCTGCTTTGCTCATCAATTTTTCAAATATTTTCTTATTAGTTTTACTGTGAAGCCCCAAGGTAAGCAATGCATACGTGGATTTGTACCTGGTTCTGCTTTTAGTGAACAATAACTCTTAGAAGATAATGGAATTGTTCTGGTATTATGAAATACAGTACTGTCAAACGAAAGGCATATTGTACTGTTAGCCAGTGCCTTCATATATATATATTTTTTTTCATTTTTTTTATTCTTGAAAAAGCTCTTAGAGAATTTGAAACTCATAAATCATATCAGAGTGATTTATGGTTAGTGTAACAGGGGTGTTAAGTTACTGTGTGGGTATCCGCTGAAAGACACAGAGGGTTTGAAGTTGAAAAGCCGCTCAGGCATCCAGGTTTTATTTATTTGCAGGCAGCTGAAGTTTTGGTGGCCGCCACTAGGGTACCAGCAATGGCAGCCATGGTGCGGGAGGATATATACAATGCAGTACATGAATAACAAAATACAAAAACAACTAAGACGCAAAAGGTGGCCAAGCTCCGGCTGAGCCCTACTCCCACTAAAAGGGAAGTCCCGCTTCAGGAACCTTCTCCCTGCTTAAATAAACTTTGATGTGATTAAAAATCCCCTAAAATAATCCCTAGTGATTGTCCTAAGGATCCTGGTTAAACACGCAGAGGTCCTTATTGTAGCTCACCCTGGTTCCACAGGCTAGTCGTGAGGGTTCACCTCCTTCACCTCCAGGCTTGCAAAAGACAGCACAGACACAAGAAGCACAAACAAAGAACAAAAGGCAGGTGACCAGGGTTAATTGATTGTCAGTTCTTCAGGTGAGACTTGGCCACCTGCTCCGCGTTGAGTTTCAATTAGGAAGGCAGGGAGGTGTAACTTCCCAGCCCTGACACCCAGCACAGTTTGTTTTTACAAAACTTACACATTTTTTTTTTAGAAACCAAACCAAAACTATATTTTATTTATAAGCCCAACACAAATGTATTATTTACTGGGTCAGCCCTCAGTCCTTTATATGGGGGATCATTTGTACACAGTTTGCTTCTGTAAAAGCTTTCATTTGTAAAGTTGTGAACTGAGATTCTGGTGCTTGAGCAGTTCATCATGACTTATATTTCCTTAAACAGGATAGCTGCCCTCTCCTGTTAGATGAAGCCAAAAAGCAGGTGAAGGCTGGGGAGGAGAAGGAGAACTCCGGCACACAGCAGGGACGCAATGGATTGAGGTAAGAGATCAATCACGTTCTTGCCGAACAACTTGTTCAGAGCACTGAAAGCGCCTAAAAGTGAGTTAAAATTGAGTTTCCTGACTGATCCACCACTTTGCTTAATTCATATAAACACACACACACACACACACACACACACACACACACACACACACACACACACACACTGTTACCCCAAAAGCGCACTGTTTTTACAGGTGTTCGGGCCTGTCCAGCATCGTCTGAAAGATTCATTGAATACCGCAGGTCATATAGCCACATGTCTCTCTTGAATGAATCAACCCAGCATGCAGGCTCCTGCAGGTTGGTGTGGAAGACAAAACTAGTAATGTAAGTATATACTAGTAACAGGTTACTATGCAAACTAATCAGCAGAAATTAAGGGATACACAATGGTTTTAAGTGACCAAGACTAACCAGTGAGTGAATGGAACACACTATGTATACCATGTGTAATTAACCATTGACTCATGAAAAAACATTTAATTTTGCTTGACAGATTGAGGTTGTTGTAAGGAGATCCTAAGTGAAGCTTGACAGAGCTGCTTTCGTGATGTCACCGCTACAAGCTGGACGTGGGAATATGAGAACGCAAATGCGCTTTGGAGCACAGCCCTGTGTACAATAAAGACCTATAGTGTTGTTTTGCTCCACAACTGATGAGAAGCTAAAATTGCCTGGGAAATAATGAGATCTCCAGACCCTTCTGGAGGGGATAGACCGTGTGAATGAAAATGCTACAACAACACAGCACCCCAGCAAAGGCATCATTTAATTATGAGACACGGGAAGCCGGGAAACATTGTCTCGATTATACCGCCTAATATAGAGGAGAGGCTTGATGCCAATTATTTCTGAAGTACATATGTGTTGCAAACAGATTATCTTTGATGATTTAAGCCGTCTTTTGACAAGTCAAGCATCAAATCCTAATTGCGAGAGGATCTGCTCTTTAAAATAATACTAAAATGGCCCTGAACATTGGAATTACATCAGGGTGCAGTTCACATTGCCACAGTCTGTACTAAACAACCATTAGTGGAAGCCAGACACCTCTGACACTACAGACAAACATTAATTAAATTAGCTGGCAGGCGGCACAATGTAAGAAGGAGGCTGGTTCTTAGTTCAAAAAGCTAAGGCTAGATTCTACAAATTAGCACATTACTTATTTATTTAGTTATGTATTTATTTATTCTTCCTGCAAGTAAAATGCATTAATTGCAATCCTAAAATGAATAGGAAACAGTTTAGGATGACTTACTAGCCCCTAAATGAAACAAGGTTAATTGGTTTGAGGGGAGAAAAACAAGCCGAGTTCTAAGGATGTGCTCCAGGTATAACCCAGATCTTTTGCTGTTGTTTTTAGTACTGTTAAGATACCAAGTATGGTGTGCAGTAGCTGCAATACAGTTAATGTATATGTATTACAAAAAATAAAAAAATAAAGTCAGTCATAAACCAATAAAGGTTTATTTTAACATATCCTTCACCCATATTAAAGCACCTGGATATGCATCAATATAAAGACAGTTTGTATATATTCAAGTATTATGCATAAATGTACATATTGTTTCAGTGTCACACTGACCAAGGACAGAGTTTATTCTATTAGCAATTACTGTAATCTATTATTATTGTAAAGCATCTTTTCCAACGTTAACTGAGCTCTATGGATCTGACATGGGTGCAGCTCATGAGTCTCCTCACTCTCTCCAGACTGCCTTCACTCCACAAAGGAATGGTATCTATTGGCTTATCCAGCCAGGTTATTGGGGGAGGTTAATTTGTATAGGCTGCTGCACTTTTAAAGAAATGGGAAATCTAGGGCTCTAAACTGCTTGAGATACAATCACATCAGCTGCTTTAGCAGATTACAGTTTTCTTTTTCTCTCCTGCTACCCCTGCTCCCCCTCTCGCTTCCAGGACGATGAGAGATGGATATTTTTCATTCTCAATTATCTTCCGCCTTGTCAGTGCCAGTCAACGAGGGAGCGGGAGAGTACAGAAATGCAGAAATTGTCAACAGATTTGTTGTAGACTCCTCTGGGGCCTGGCACGATGCATTCCTCTTTTTTGAATGCATCCAAGGTGTTGTTCTGTGCTTGGAGTGACTCACAGTGCTAAACAAGCAACAATCAATCCTGCACCACTGCCAAGAGAGACAGCAGGGAGTCAAAGTGTGTCACTAATATAAATGAGTATTATTTCAAACTATTTCTCCTATGTCTCGGAAGTAGACTTTGATGTTTTATGGTCTGGCATGAATACCCGATTGTAATGCTGAGTGATCGTGATTGATTGATTAATTGAAACATCTTTTACATTTATTACCAATGTTTTCTAAACGTTACTGCAACGTATGTCTTTTCTGCATTGCAATCTGTAGCAAATATGCACACACATTAAGAGTCTCTAATTGCTCTTTAAGTACACTATACTGTAATAACATAGTAATTACACATGCCATGCATTATTGTGTATTTACAATGAAACGACTATATCAAAACAAACTAGGATGAAATATTTTAACGGAATATCTTGTATTTAGGCGTTGTAAAATGATAAAATAATTTGTCTGTAATTACTGTGTATTTACAAAGAAGTCACTTAGTAATGTGTAACTCTTTTTGCACGATATAACCCTAACCCTTTTCTGAGACAATTGTGTGCTTGCATACATTGTGTTGTAGGTGTTACCAATCACGGCATTGTTTGGACTGCTTGAGTTTGCAGTAGTACTAATCCCCCATGAGATGGTGGTTCCAAAGCCTATTTAATGTTATGCACTCTCAAGTCATTGTAATGCCAGCAGTATGATGTAGTGCAGCAGACCTAAATGGAAATTGGATTAGAAATTATGCAATGTGTATTGACATTTGACACAAATCTTATGAGATTCTCAGATTTGCCAAGTGTTTCCAAACTGAATATACCAAGTCGGGTTTCTGCAGTGAGGCCACTTAGTATTTCATGTCAACGTGTAAAACATTCATTCAATCTTCATTAATCTTCACAAGCAATAAATCAATAACCCTGCACAGCTGCACTGCCGCATTGCATATCTCACCATGACTCCATGCTGCCGCAACGGGGCTGCTTTGCT
>NC_054569.1:1809836-1817336 GCF_017654505.1 Polyodon spathula | reverse complement strand
AGACAATGCAGTCTTTCTTTATATCTTTCTTTCTTTTTATCTTTCAAATATGAGAGACTTCTAGTCAAAACAGATGTTAAAGAAGTCCCTTTGAGTATTATTATATAGTCTATGCCATAACAGCTGCTGCTAATCACATTGTAGTTACATGCCTGGCCATGTGGTAACAGTGTAGTCAATGCATGTGTAGTAACTGGATTTGACTTGCTGTTATCATTTACCAATCTTTACCACGCTTGTCTATGTTTGCCCACTGCGTCATCATGCTTTGCTTTGCCATGTTTTTGCCATGCATGACTGTGCTTTGCCATGCTTCCACCGAGCTTTACTGTAAATTAACCGGGCAATGATTTTACCAGGGCAATGCATGCTAAGCTGTACTGGGCAGCCAAAGGAAGGGACATGTCAATCAAGTCTATGCATTTCCAGAAGTTCTTTAGAAATCCATACAAACCTTGGACTTCTAAGCTAACGGCCAGTTCTCTAAATTCTTTGGCAGCTGCAGACAGCGCAGACAGAAGACTTCATAATTCACTAAGCTCAAAAAGCTTGCAGAATACAGAACAGTTAATTGCACATTCAGAACTGCTCACGACCCTTCGCAGCAGCTTACAAAGGCATCAGCAAGTCCCAAAAAGGGAATAGTTCTCTGTCACACAAGGCTAGCACTGATCAAAATAAATTACTGACATATTAAACTTATCAATAATAACTCTCCCTTCTCTAATTCCATGCATTTATACATACTGGGGCACCGGCCAGAGAGGGTTCAGTATGTTGATCAGAGATACAATAGATATTCAGATATTGCATAGTAATGTTTTACCCCTATGTAATGTAATGCCCCACTGGCATAGGGCTAGCTCTTAAGTCAACTGGTAAGACATCGTGTTTGAGCTCTGTGGTTCTGGGACCATGCACCCAGCCCTCTTTAGTTTAAAGAGTTTGGAAGCCAAATCTTTACTCCCTGTATCCCAATAATTCTTTACACCCTGTTTGAGGGAAGAGTGCTGTAAGTTGGTCCTCGACTCCTCCTCCCAAGGCTACATCTCTCTGTTCAGTGGGGTCAGTAGCTGCTAACGGCTTCACGGTTTTGATTAGCTCATCTCTCTGCCACTGTCAGAACATGTGTACAGTGGATCCCACAAAGGTGGGTAAAGCCCAGGGCAGGGCTGTTGCAATTCCCGACCATTTCATGTCTACATGAATCCTACATGGAACTTGCTGTCGCTACCTGTAAAGGTTCAGACAAGCGACCGGGCAAACAAGCAGGAGATCAGGCAACCGTTGAAACAGTGGTGCTGCTAAGCACTTTTATTCAATACAAATAAAGGGGGAAAAAAAGCTTTTTAAACAAATAATATCAACACACAGTCCCACCTATGGTTGCATTGGCAACAATCCACTAGAGCTCCTTCTCCTGAGCCCCAGTCTCTGCAGGACTGAACTTACAGGCCAGGTGCAGCCTTTTACACAGACCCGCCTCAGTTAAACCAAACTGAATAATTAATTCATTGATTGGCCCACCAAGCGAGGCCCACATTTTACTCTGCATTCCCACACGGAAAACAAGGCTAAAATGAGCCCCTTCCTGGGTTCAGATACCACACACATGTAACATTATTAAACATTTATAAAGTAATAAAGTGAAATTTAATAGGAAAATAAGGATAATAAAGATTGTACTGGTATTGGTGTAGCTGGTGGAATTATATACTGTAGAACATGGCAAGGTGTGGAAGCAAGTACCGGTGCCTTTTACAATGAAACAATACATCACAAAAATGCCCACTATTTACATGAGCTGACTGTGGATCACGGCCGGTCCAGCATGCTGCCCTGATCGCCTGTCCCTGACTCACTGCTCTGAGCCCCCATCAACGCATGGGCTCTGGTGTCTCCATAGGTGGTACATCTGGACAAACTGGAAGAGGAACGGCAGAAATGTCCTCTCCAGACTCCTTATTACGACATGGCACCCTCTGAGTCAAGCCCATACTCAGACACATCGGTGAGTACCCCCTCCCACTCCCACTCCCACTCCCTCCACCCCTGCAAACCACCTGCCACACTGCCACGCTCTGCCCCGAGCCCAAGAGGGACAGCCTGCTTCACTATTTTCATCCAATCACCTACATCTCTATTTCACGTCTTCATTTAGTAGTGCCTTTGTTCAAAAAAATATATTTTTCTTTTCTGTTTTCTGTTTCTTTTTTTTTTTGCTCTATCTTATCATTAATTGCTTAGTTATTGCACTATACAATTACATTATAATTACTGTCACGAAGCTGGGCTGTGCTCATTCAGTTTGTATTCATTCTGGGATCCTTAGCTTGTATATTGTGTACGTCGTTATTGAAGCAAAGGGTAAAAAGACACGGCCTGCTTAAATCCAAACAATTTCTTTATTTATTAATGTATTTACTTGTGGTTGTGACTACCCTCTTTCCAAAACAGTACATAACATCACATGACAGCTTGCGTTGAGTAGTGCAATGCCTTGATGCATTGTTAAGCTACTCAAGAATCAATTTCTCAATACAATCAGAAATGTGTTATGATAACATAACAGAGAGAAAAACATCTTCACTGGGAAACACTTTACATTAAGTGCCTCTGATCACTGTGTATTTGCATAGTAGTTACTTAGTAAATACATGTCTGCTTACACATGATGACAATGTTTATATGCATAGTTACAATGTACTTAGTGTGTAAATGGTTTTTGCATGATATATGTAAGTACACAATTGTATCATAAAATGGCTAGGGTTGGGTTTAGAGTTAGGGTTAGGGGGTTAGGGTCAGGGTTTGGTTTAGGAATAGGGTTAGGTTTAGAGTTAGGGTTAGGAACAAGGTTAAGGTTAGGGTTAAGATGAGGATTATATCATACATCAACTACATTCTAACTGTGCATAATAACGTTGTAATTATGTGTAAGTAAGTATGTGTTTTCGAAGTAACTACGATGTAAATACACAGTCAATAGTCAAGGGGTTTTTTTTCATTGTTAATGTGCTACATTTATGTGTCAGTTATCAGTTCCCAAGGTGTTTTATGTCGAAATTTTCAGGGGGTGCACAATTCGGTGTTGACAAATTTATTGCATGGCAGTCAAAGAAAGTAACAATTAGGAGTGTTTACAGTTGCAAACAATTACAGAAGTGTTGAAATTCGGACAAAAAGTTTTCAGAGAAAAGTTTCAGGCGAGATTAGTGACTATCACAGTCCTAAAAACGGGTGGAAACGTAGCACGGAACAGAACAGGATTTGTTGTTATTGCCCACAGTTGTAGAGGACAAACAGGGGACGATAACGTTATAAAAAGTTAATGTTAAAAAAAGAAAAATTACAGTTACACGTTGTTTGGCTGTGCTGATAGCATTACCAGTGTTTCAGGACAGTGGATTTTCCAGGTTGTTTATTTTGCTCCCCTCATGTCGACACATTCTTCTTCTACTCTGATGGACAATGCATTAACTTTAGCAGGACTGGTTCGTTTTGTCTTTCACAGTGTATTGTTCAGGAGCTAGAAATATGACGCTGCTACTGGGATCCACACGTCGCGAGGTGTCATGTAATGGGACAGACTGTGTTGAGAATAGCTAACCCCAGTGTCGTAGCACCATTGCCAGAGCCTACATTCCGTAAAATCCCAGTTTATTATACTGTCAGTGCACAATCCCATCACAGCCAGGGGCCCAGTCTCTGTAATATGATAGCGAATATTAATTTAGTACCATCATCTTTATACAATTGTTTCAGGACAGTGGATTTTCCAGGTTGTTTATTTTGCTAGATTAACCCTCAAGGACTCTGATGGACAATGCAAACTTTAGCAGGACTGGTTCGTTACAATGTCTTTCACAGTGTATTGTTCACAGAGCTAGACAGTGACGCTGCTACTGGCTATCCACAGTGTGCTAGGTGTCACAGTAATGGGACAGACTGTGCTGAGAATAGCAACCCCAGTGTCGCTCAACACACATTGCCAGAGCCTACATTCCGTAAAATGTCTATTTATTAACTGTCAGTGCACAATCTGCTGAACTACAGCCATTTACAGTGTGCAGTCTCTGTAATAGCACAGCGAATATTAATTTAGTCTATTTACAGTGTAAGGTTCATTGCTCCAGCACAGTGCTGCTGAATACATGGCATATTTACAGTGTGCTTTCACAGTAATGGGCACAGTGCTGCTGAATAGCTACAGTCTCTTTACAGTGTGCAAGGATTCACAAACTCCAGCAAGGATTCACAGCAACTCCAGCACAGTGCTGCTGAATTACAATGTCTATTTACAGTGTGCAAGGATTCACAAACTCCAGCACAGTGCTGCTGAATTACAATGTCTATTTACAGTGTGCAAGGATTCACAGACTCCAGCACAGTGCTGCTGAATTACAATGTCTATTTACAGTGTGCAAGGATTCACAGACTCCAGCACAGTGCTGCTGAATTACAATGTCTATTTACAGTGTGCAAGGATTCACAGACTCCAGCACAGTGCTGCTGAATTACAATGTCTATTTACAGTGTGCAAGGATTCACAGACTCCAGCACAGTGCTGCTGAATTACAATGTCTATTTACAGTGTGCAAGGATTCACAGACTCCAGCACAGTGCTGCTGAATTACAATGTCTATTTACAGTGTGCAAGGATTCACAGACTCCAGCACAGTGCTGCTGAATTACAATGTCTATTTACAGTGTGCAAGGATTCACAGACTCCAGCACAGTGCTGCTGAATTACAATGTCTATTTACAGTGTGCAAGGATTCACAGACTCCAGCACAGTGCTGCTGAATTACAATGTCTATTTACAGTGTGCAAGGATTCACAGACTCCAGCACAGTGCTGCTGAATTACAATGTCTATTTACAGTGTGCAAGGATTCACAGACTCCAGCACAGTGCTGCTGAATTACAATGTCTATTTACAGTGTGCAAGGATTCACAGACTCCAGCACAGTGCTGCTGAATTACAATGTCTATTTACAGTGTGCAAGGATTCACAGACTCCAGCACAGTGCTGCTGAATTACAATGTCTATTTACAGTGTGCAAGGATTCACAGACTCCAGCACAGTGCTGCTGAATTACAATGTCTATTTACAGTGTGCAAGGATTCACAGACTCCAGCACAGTGCTGCTGAATTACAATGTCTATTTACAGTGTGCAAGGATTCACAGACTCCAGCACAGTGCTGCTGAATTACAATGTCTATTTACAGTGTGCAAGGATTCACAGACTCCAGCACAGTGCTGCTGAATTACAATGTCTATTTACAGTGTGCAAGGATTCACAGACTCCAGCACAGTGCTGCTGAATTACAATGTCTATTTACAGTGTGCAAGGATTCACAGACTCCAGCACAGTGCTGCTGAATTACAATGTCTATTTACAGTGTGCAAGGATTCACAGACTCCAGCACAGTGCTGCTGAATTACAATGTCTATTTACAGTGTGCAAGGATTCACAGACTCCAGCACAGTGCTGCTGAATTACAATGTCTATTTACAGTGTGCAAGGATTCACAGACTCCAGCACAGTGCTGCTGAATTACAATGTCTATTTACAGTGTGCAAGGATTCACAGACTCCAGCACAGTGCTGCTGAATTACAATGTCTATTTACAGTGTGCAAGGATTCACAGACTCCAGCACAGTGCTGCTGAATTACAATGTCTATTTACAGTGTGCAAGGATTCACAGACTCCAGCACAGTGCTGCTGAATTACAATGTCTATTTACAGTGTGCAAGGATTCACAGACTCCAGCACAGTGCTGCTGAATTACAATGTCTATTTACAGTGTGCAAGGATTCACAGACTCCAGCACAGTGCTGCTGAATTACAATGTCTATTTACAGTGTGCAAGGATTCACAGACTCCAGCACAGTGCTGCTGAATTACAATGTCTATTTACAGTGTGCAAGGATTCACAGACTCCAGCACAGTGCTGCTGAATTACAATGTCTATTTACAGTGTGCAAGGATTCACAGACTCCAGCACAGTGCTGCTGAACTACAATGTCTATTTACAGTGTGCAAGGATTCACAGACTCCAGCACAGTGCTGCTGAATTACAATGTCTATTTACAGTGTGCAAGGATTCACAGACTCCAGCACAGTGCTGCTGAATTACAATGTCTATTTACAGTGTGCAAGGATTCACAGACTCCAGCACAGTGCTGCTGAATTACAATGTCTATTTACAGTGTGCAAGGATTCACAGACTCCAGCACAGTGCTGCTGAATTACAATGTCTATTTACAGTGTGCAAGGATTCACAGACTCCAGCACAGTGCTGCTGAATTACAATGTCTATTTACAGTGTGCAAGGATTCACAGACTCCAGCACAGTGCTGCTGAATTACAATGTCTATTTACAGTGTGCAAGGATTCACAGACTCCAGCACAGTGCTGCTGAATTACAATGTCTATTTACAGTGTGCAAGGATTCACAGACTCCAGCACAGTGCTGCTGAATTACAATGTCTATTTACAGTGTGCAAGGATTCACAGACTCCAGCACAGTGCTGCTGAATTACAATGTCTATTTACAGTGTGCAAGGATTCACAGACTCCAGCACAGTGCTGCTGAATTACAATGTCTATTTACAGTGTGCAAGGATTCACAGACTCCAGCACAGTGCTGCTGAATTACAATGTCTATTTACAGTGTGCAAGGATTCACAGACTCCAGCACAGTGCTGCTGAATTACAATGTCTATTTACAGTGTGCAAGGATTCACAGACTCCAGCACAGTGCTGCTGAATTACAATGTCTATTTACAGTGTGCAAGGATTCACAGACTCCAGCACAGTGCTGCTGAATTACAATGTCTATTTACAGTGTGCAAGGATTCACAGACTCCAGCACAGTGCTGCTGCAGTGTGCAAGGATTCACAGACTCCAGCACAGTGCTGCTGAATTACAATGTCTATTTACAGTGTGCAAGGATTCACAGACTCCAGCACAGTGCTGCTGAATTACAATGTCTATTTACAGTGTGCAAGGATTCACAGACTCCAGCACAGTGCTGCTGAATTACAATGTCTATTTACAGTGTGCAAGGATTCACAGACTCCAGCACAGTGCTGCTGAATTACAATGTCTATTTACAGTGTGCAAGGATTCACAGACTCCAGCACAGTGCTGCTGAATTACAATGTCTATTTACAGTGTGCAAGGATTCACAGACTCCAGCACAGTGCTGCTGAATTACAATGTCTATTTACAGTGTGCAAGGATTCACAGACTCCAGCACAGTGCTGCTGAATTACAATGTCTATTTACAGTGTGCAAGGATTCACAGACTCCAGCACAGTGCTGCTGAATTACAATGTCTATTTACAGTGTGCAAGGATTCACAGACTCCAGCACAGTGCTGCTGAATTACAATGTCTATTTACAGTGTGCAAGGATTCACAGACTCCAGCACAGTGCTGCTGAATTACAATGTCTATTTACAGTGTGCAAGGATTCACAGACTCCAG
>NC_054569.1:1792336-1804836 GCF_017654505.1 Polyodon spathula | reverse complement strand
TCGGGTCTCCCTCAGTCAAACCCCAGCTCATACTGAACGCTATGAGCACTTGATAGGCGTGCCAGCCACATCCACACTGCCTCGGGTCTGGCAGTCAAACCCCAGCTCATACTGAACGCTATGAGCACTCGATAGGCGTGCCAGCCACATCCACACTGCCTCGGGTCTGGCAGTCAAACCCCAGCTCATACTGAACGCTATGAGCACTCGATAGGCGTGCCAGCCACATCCACACTGCCTCGGGTCTCCCTCAGTCAAACCCCAGCTCATACTGAACGCTATGAGCACTCGATAGGCGTGCCAGCCACATCCACACTGCCTCGGGTCTGGCAGTCAAACCCCAGCTCATACTGAACGCTATGAGCACATAGGCGTGCCAGCCACATCCACACTGCCTCGGATCTCCCACAGTCAAACCCCAGCTCATACTGAACGCTATGAGCACTCGATAGGCGTGCCAGCCACATCCACACTGCCTCGGGTCTGGCAGTCAAACCCCAGCTCATACTGAATGCTATGAGCACTCGATAGGCGTGCCAGCCACATCCACACTGCCTCGGGTCTCCCTCAGTCAAACCCCAGCTCATACTGAACGCTATGAGCACTCGATAGGCGTGCCAGCCACATCCACACTGCCTCGGGTCTGGCAGTCAAACCCCAGCTCATACTGAACGCTATGAGCACATAGGCGTGCCAGCCACATCCACACTGCCTCGGATCTCCCACAGTCAAACCCCAGCTCATACTGAACGCTATGAGCACTCGATAGGCGTGCTAGCCACATGCACACTGCCTCGGGTCTCCCTCAGTCAAACCTTCTTTGCCTTCTAAAGGTGTTTTATTGAATCTTTCAAAATTACATTCATTTCATTTCTGGATAGCTTAGGTTTTATCAAACCTGCGGGGAAAAAACATTATCTGTAAATGCTGAAGTAAAAAGCAACTTGCAAAATAGAAGGCAATTTGACTTACAGTCTGGGTTCTGATCCTTGCTTTTAGTATACAGTAAAAGGTGGATGTAGCAGATACAGTAACGGTGGTCAAAGGCTGGAAGAGACTTTCTGCATGAAAATCTGCATAATAAATTGTAGTTTGGCAGCAAGAAGTGATGCAGCATGGGCACAGTAAAAACTCTGCAATGCTGCCTGTACTTTATATACAGAAAGAGTAAAAGTTTCATACTAGGGGCCCAGCATTTCATATGTTTTCATTAGCTTGAGTACCATTGTGCATTATGCATTGTGTCGAAGGATTCGCATCTCTGTAGTTGTAGTTGGAGCAAATAAACAAGGCACCTGGGCCAAAATAACAGGTTTAAACAAAACAGTAATGAATAATGAGGTCATTCACCTTCACATTCACTGACTAACACAGAGACACACACAGGTTACACACAGGTTACACACACTAAAACTCCCTCTCCCAGACAAAGCATTTCTCCTGCCCTATATACACCCGGCCACTCCCCAATTAGCATCAATTAGGGGGAAGGGCCACACCTGTGATTGCTGGCAGGGACAGATTTAACCCCATCCCTGCCAACCTTACATTCCCCCACACACACTATTCACAGCAGTTTGTGTACCGTTTGGCTTTGCTAATGTAGACACTATTTTCCTCAGCTGAGTGTGTTTTTGTCCTGCTTTGCTCTTAATTTTTTTTATGTATTTCTTTGCTGCTTGTTCAGTTGGTTTCCTCATCACCCCTTGTTGTTGAGATGGTCTCCTGCTCTTCCACACCTCTTTCTTGTTTCCTGGGTTACAAGCCTTTGAGCTAGATTCCCAAACTGTAGCCTGATGTCTTCACCCCAAAAAATGATTCCTTCATCTTCCTCTCCTTTTACTAAAGCCATGATCCAGGAACAAGTATCACTTTTTGTATATCCATGTCTCTTTGTCTTTTTTGTGTCTCTTAATTCTACCTTCTTTTCTGTTCCTTGCTGTTTGTCTGTCAGTCTATCAAATCTACCCTCTCCTCTATGTATATTTTTCACTCTCTGCTCTCTCTCTCTCTCTCTCTCTCTCTCTATATATATATATATATATATATATATATATATATATATATATATATATATATATATATATATATATATATATATATATATATGTGGGGTAAGAGTTTATATTAATTATGTTAGGCACCTATTCTACTTTTGGATGTTTATGGCTATTGCATGGTTGTAAGTCATATATAATGTGTTATTAATACTATATAACATAGTTATTAACCATCTATTATACATTATATGACATTTATAAGACATTAATAAGCAGCACCATAATATAAAGTGTTACCTATATATGTAACAAAACTGTATTGAAAAGCCTCTACTTCCATTGTGGTAGCAGGCTCTCTCCCCCGCTTTCTCTCTTCCTCCTCTCTCTCTCTCTCTCTCTCTCTCTCTCTCTCTCTCTCTCTCTCTCTCTCTCTCTCTCTCTCTCTCTCTCTCCTTACATACTTCTTGCCTCTCTTATCTCCAGAACTCTGGCCACAAAGACTATGATGTCCAGTATGCTGAGCTGGACACCTCGGCTCTGGCCTCTTCTCCCAGCCCTCGGAGTTCCGTACACACCGGAGGGGACCTTGTCGAGTACGCAACCATCCAGCCTAATATATGCTAGCGCATGCCAATGTAGGCCCTTGCCCCCTCAGACTGGCCTCAAGGTACACAGACTGGTGCACACCCCCTCTTCTCTCTCCCTCAGTTTTCACTCCTTCACGCCCTCACTGTCACCCCTCCTCCCTTCCTTTTTAAATATCTGTTTGTTTCTGTTCTCTGTCTGAATAACCCTGAGGCTTGGTTACAGTCCACGTGGTTTTGCATGTGTGCTGTTTGTAGGATGGGGCACTAGATATGTAAACTTAACTGGCACAAAATTCCCAAAAAATTCTCATACTCATTCTCATCACAACAACTCAGGAGAAAGCAGGCAACAGTTTTCACCTTAAGACATCCATTTATAGGACATGGGCACAGCCACACAGACTGAACTGTAGCCACGCCTCCCCTCCCCTCTCCTCCTCTACTGTGCATGTGTTTTGAAAGGGAGTCAGTTACATCATCGATAGCAAAGCAGAATCTGATTTGATTCTGTATTGAAATCGTAGCTGTGTCTTTGTTATATTTTCACTGTTAGATAATAGAGCGCATAACTGCCTGCTGATGCATGGATTCCTGTATCAACTGTGCGAGAGTTGTCTGAAGTGAAACAGACAACAAATTCTGTATGGATTACCATTATATCATTTCAAGGTATAGTAGTGTTTCCAAAGGAAAAACTGTAATTGCATACTGCATGTGATTAGATGGTAATTACATTGAAAATACCCACCCACATGTGTAAGCACAGAATAATTACAAAAGTTACTAGAAATCTTTTCAACATTTTTCATTTTGCATATACAGGAAGGGCTGATTCAATCACAGCACAAAGCTCATCATCCGAGCTTCCAGATATACAGCAGAACCCCATTCCATTACCTTTGCAGCTTGAACAAGCACTTTGGGAAGATATCAATTAGTGCAATAAACTGATAAAGAATGTGGAGCAATATTCAGGTGGATTTCACTCGATTATGTTGAATCCAATAAGATATTTATCCCTGTTTTCTTTGTTTACTGGAGTGGATTTAGACTCTTCCCAAATTATGTTTTCTTAGCTGTAGAGTTAAGTGAATACATTGCCCTGTGGTTTTTAATATTAGGAAAACCCTGACTTGAAAATCTCCACTCTGGAAGATGTGACACAATAATGCCATAGGGAAATAATGCTGTGTACAATGCAGCTCTGGATGTGATAATGAAATCAGGCAGACTCCAACATCTGCTGTATGGTCTGCCTTAGCTGAGTCGGAGTTCTTGCATGCTGTCTTCAGAAGAAAGCAACTTCGATCCCTGGCTCCTAGTCATTCATTGCAATCCGAACTCACATCCCTCAGCATTTTATTTCTGGCGTGATTGCTCTAAATCAACATGCAAAGGCAACTGGCTACAACAGCCTTCCTTTCCATCTCCCATCTATCTTTTCAAGTTAGTCTTGTTTTTCTTTTCCTTTTAATGAAAGCGACTGATACCTCTCTGTTGAGATCTGCCGAAGCTCGTATCATTTGATTGTTTGCAAATCAAAGCAACAGAGCTGCAGACTGCTGAGAGGAGAGGTGTAATGATTTATGTTTGCAGAGTGTGCGTGCGTGTTTGCTACTTGCGACTGAGTGCACTGCTTTCTCTGCAGACTGACACAACTCTCTCTCTCTCTCTCTCTCTAGTTTCTAGTATGTATTTGTGGCAGGCTGGCGAGTGGATAGAGGCCCAGAGACAGTCTGCAGTTCAAAAAAAATAACAATTTTATTATAAATAAACAAAAATAAAGTGCACAAGGGCAAAATAACAGATACTCAAACAAAAATAAAGCAAAAACAAAACTCACAAAAATAAAGTTTCCAGGCTGGGCAATGCCTTCACTGGATTTAGAAAATTCAAAAACCACAAAACAAACACCAACCTGCTTCCTCAGCTCCCTCCTCCTAAATGAGAAGCAGAGGCCTCCTTTTATATCAGGTGGCTGGGCCTGATTGATCTGGCTCAACTAATCAACCCCAGGAACATAATAAACCCAGGCAGGCAGGGGAAGTTAACCCCATCCCTGCCAATTTAAAAGGGCAGAGCTTTGCTCTGCCACACACCTCCCCCCTGTACAACGTACACCGGCCGCAATGGCTCTGGGAGTCCAATTATGTCGGGTGGGCTGCATGTCGGAGCCCCCAAGCCTTCTTTGGTTGAGGGGGCCCCGAATCTCCAAGGTACGGCGACGGCCTCCTCCCCCCCCCCTGCCGCCCGGGCTCCTCTCTGCGACCCGGCTCCCTCTGGAGGCGGCGGCGGAGGCTCTGGGAGCGGCTCCTCCTCTCTCTGGCTCTGGGAGCGACGGCGACCTCCCGACGGCGGCTCCTCTCTGGCTCTGGGAGCGACGGCAGCTCCTCCTCCCTCTCTGGCTCTGGGAGCGACGGCAGATCCTCCTCCCTCTCTGGCTCTGGGAGCGACAGCAGATCCTCCTCCCTCTCTCTCTGGGAGCGACAGCAGATGGGAGCGACAGCAGATCCTCTCTCTGGGAGCGACCCTCCCCCTCTCTGGCTCTGGGAGCGACGGCAGCTCCTCCTCCCTCTCTGGCTCTGGGAGCGACAGCAGATCCTCCTCCCTCTCTGGCTCTGGGAGCGACGGCAGATCCTCCTCCCTCTCTGGCTCTGGGAGCGACAGCAGATCCTCCTCCCTCTCTGGCTCTGGGAGCGACAGCAGATCCTCCTCCCTCTCTCTCTCTGGGAGCGACAGCAGATCCTCCTCCCTCTCTGGCTCTGGGAGCGACGGCAGATCCTCCTCCCTCTCTGGCTCTGGGAGCGACAGCAGATCCTCCGCTCTGGGAGCGACGGCAGCTCCTCCTCCCTCTCTGGCTCTGGGAGCGACGGCAGATCCTCCTCCCTCTCTGGCTCTGGGAGCGACGGCAGCTCCTCACCCCTCTGGGACGACGGCAGCTCCTCACCCCTCTCTGGCTCTGGGAGCGACGGCAGCTCCTCACCCCTCTCTGGCTCTGGGAGCGACGGCAGCTCCTCACCCCTCTCTGGCTCTGGGAGCGACGGCAGCTCTCTGGCTCTGGGAGCGACGGCAGCTCCTCCTTCCCTCTCTGGCTCTGGGAGCGACGGCAGCTCCTCACCCCTCTCTGGCTCTGGGGACGACGGCAGCTCCTCACCCCTCTCTGGCTCTGGGAGCGACGGCAGCTCCTCACCCCTCTCTGGCTCTGGGAGCGACGGCAGCTCCTCCTCCCTCTCTGGCTCTGGGAGCGACGGCAGCTCCTCACCCCTCTCTGGCTCTGGGGGACTCCTCCCCCTCTCTGGCTCTCGGGAAGGCGGCTCACCTCTCTTTATTGGAGTGACCGGTGGATCTCCCATGTCTACCGCCAGGTAATTAACCACCATGAGGGCAACCTCTGGGAAGGAGGCCGGGTGGTGTTGTTCCTCCCACTGTTCCCACCTCTCCCCATCTCGACGCCACAGCGTGTTGATAACTATGGGGAGATCGTGGACGAGGTCTGCCTCAGGGTGCATCAACCAGTCCCAGATCTCCTGGGACGGTGGTGAAGGTGGTGGTGCTGGAGGTAGTGGGGTGGCCCCTGATGCCCGGGGTGAACACGGCACCTCTTCCTGGGCCTGGTTGTAGGGGCATCCTGCCCAGTTGTGGCCGTCCTCCTCACACCGGCCACACCAGTTTGCCGGTGGCACGTCTGGGCAGGACCGCCAACGATGGTCCTCCTTCCCACACCAGGAACACCAGGGGAAGAGGCTGGCCGGGTCCTCCAGCGGTGGCTGCAGCAGCTTACATTTCTTCAGCTGCTGCTTGTCCTGCCTTTTCCACTGTCTGCTCTTCTTTCCCATTTTTTTTTTTTCTCAAAAAAAAATAAATACTGCTCTGAGCCTCTAGGTGGCGCTATCCCACTTCTGACACCAAATGTGGCAGGCTGGCGAGTGGATAGAGGCCCAGAGACAGTCTGCAGTTCAAAAAAAATAACAATTTTATTATAAATAAACAAAAATAAAGTGCACAAGGGCAAAATAACAGATACTCAAACAAAAATAAAGCAAAAACAAAACTCACAAAAATAAAGTTTCCAGGCTGGGCAATGCCTTCACTGGATTTAGAAAATTCAAAAACCACAAAACAAACACCAACCTGCTTCCTCAGCTCCCTCCTCCTAAATGAGAAGCTGAGGCCTCCTTTTATATCAGGTGGCTGGGCGCTGATTGATCGTTAATCAACCTAATCAACTAATCAACCCCAGCCACCTGAACATAATAAACCCAGGCAGGCAGGGGAAGTTAACCCCATCCCTGCCAATTTAAAAGGGCAGAGCTTTGCTCTGCCACAGTATTCTAAATCACTTTGATCGTCAACATCTGGCTGATTTGATACAATTATGCATTCAAAGAGACACATTGCTGGTTTGCGCTTCGTCGATATGTTGACAGAACCATTTGGTACTGCATTTAAGAGATCTGAGGGAGCAGGTTCGGACGTGCCCTTTGAATATCATGCTGCTGTTCAGTGTGTTTATATACATACTTTGTAACCTTGACATTGGGTTTCCAAAATTGTCAGCCCATAACGTTGGATAAGAGCATGTTGAGATATAGAATCAAAAAGAAACATATACTTAAAATTAAGCATGACTAGGTGCTACACAAATGTTTTTGGTCATAAGGAATTGGAGAAATGAAGCAAAGTGACGTTTCTGGCAGGGATCATGTAACCATCACGTAACCATCAAGCATATTTAAGGCGTGTCTAATAAATACCAGAACAAATCGCCGATGGAATAGCTGGTATCTTATTTCAACTTCAATAAGCAATACGACCAGTGATTGGCAAAGAAAGGGATTCTATCTGACCTCAATCCATCATGTGCTGTGAGCCAGAGCCCGCCTCCTCCTCCCCAGCCTCCACCTGCTTTTTGGCTTCGTCTAATGGGGAGGGCAGCTATCCTGCCCCTCTGCCCATGGCTTCTCTCCGGTCAGCCTCTCCACTCATCTGCAAGCTCATTTATGGGCAGGGGTACCTGGAGTGGCGAGGCCAAAGAATGTCGCGTAAAATATTTACAATGTTGTAGTGTTGTCTAGTCTGTGTTTTAATAAATAATCTATTGCATGAGTTTACTGACTTGCAATATATATATATATAAAAAGAGAGTATGCAGCCTGTATTTGGCTGATGTTATTCAGTGATGCAACAGCTTTTATATCATATGTGCATCCTGTCTCATGCTGTGTTATTATTTTTATGACAAGGTCTGCATTTACTCATGGCAGTTTATTCAGAGCTCGGCACTATGTGCTGTACTGTGCTGTGCTCTTTGTGGTATGCGTTTCCAGCTGTGCATTGCCTGCTTCCATTCCTGTCACACTGCAATGTGTATGTGTGGGAGTCTGTTTGGTGCATGTGGAGTCCTTTGCCATTTTAACGTTCGCTGTCAGACTTTCTTTCAGGTTGGTAGAGATAAAATAGAACGAGAGAGGGTACAGTCAGTGTCATATAAATAAACGCATGTTTTCTTGAGTCCCAAATGCAGTGTATATGGTGTCACAATAATGCATTGCACCTGTTTTGAAACCAAGCCCAAAGTATACTGCTAAAGCATTAGAACATTAGAGCTGATTAAGGCTTTTGTCAAATTTGTACCTTTTATGTGGTTAATTTAAATTTCACTCTAAGGATGCAAATCACACCTGGGAGGGAACAGATTTGATGCATAGCTTGTCACAAGTATTACAATTGCTTCTGGTGATTGCTATGTTATTCCAATGCATTAGTCACATTATTCCAGGTTTAGGGACAATGCTGTCTAAGGAGGTCACACATAGTGGACGGAAAGTTTAAAGTGTTTATATATTTGTTAAATGTCGTGACTTTTATTTGAGCGGTTTTCACCTGCAAATGTGTTTTTTCATGATGTGGTTTTGCACTGCACGCTGCAGCTTTAAAGTTTAACGTTTCTGAAAAGATTTGACACGACAAAACAGTGGACTTGCTGTAGCAGCTTTGAATTGTATTTCACCAGTCATTAAATATGTGAACTGCACTTCTTGATTCTTTAGTGTGGCTGTGTGCCGTGCTCTATCTTTGAATTTTAAGCGTGCCTAATTTTAAACTTAATTTATCTACTTAATGTTAAAAATACTCCCACTGCAATAATGCCTGTAATTTCACCCTGCCTGAATCAACGCCCGCCCCTCTCCCCCCACATACTCTCTCACAGAGAGAGACTATAAAATACAATATATTCCAATACATTAAATGTGCAAATATGGCATGTTTTAAAATATATATTTTGAAAAATATCATCATTGTTAATATCAGTATTCATTATTAAAAGGTGTTCATTTTCTGAGGAAACGAACAAACTAATTAGTTGAGGGTTTCCATTTCCGATAGAAAAGCGCAATTTCTAAACCAGCTTGGATCAAGTTAGTCATATTCATCTGTCCACAGAGAGTGAGGCAGGAAACCCTTTCCATCTCCTGCCCTCACAATGCTAGCAGCTGCCACATCAGATCGTTACATTCCTGTAACTCTTGTCCGTCTCTCTATCTGCTGTCTCCCTCTTGTTTGTACCTCCCTGGCTCTTGTCAGCCCATCTGTGAGTCTCTCATCTGTGATTAACTCATCCTTCTCTCCCATGTCTGCTCATCCCATTCCATCCACTACCCTTCAACCTTTAACTCATGGCAGAGTTTGCGTTATCTCTCATCAGCACCGACTAATCTCTTACTTCAGAGGAGACTGAGAAATGAACGCAGCGCCCGCTGATAAGACACGTGAGAAAAGCACAGTAGATAATTAACCAGGACTGTACACAATAAACCAGCTGATAACCTTTACTTGAGTGTGTTTTTAATCATTTTGAAAAACTCCCAGACAAGCACTCTAGACCAGAACAATAAATACAATTTTTCTGGAGTTTTGGAGTCAGGAAATAGCTGCAGAATACGCCCAAAGGACCCAACTCAATGTATAGGAAATGGTTATTTGTAAAGCTTTCTTTTCCTTGTAGCTGTATCTGAGAGTTCATTTCACTGCAGTAGCTCTGTCTTAACACTCCCCTGGTACAGACAATTAACCTTCCTATATAATGAGGTCAGGGGCTGTTCTCGGCTGATCACAGCAGATACGTTTACCAGTTTTATATTTCGCGGAACTTGTGATGGTCTTATTATGACTCTGCATGACCTGTGGCTTGACCAAGGTGATGTTCCTTGTGTAATTGGTAAGGTTTGGGTTTTTTGTGCAAAAAAGGATCCGGCATCAATTACCTCTGTTTAGATATAAAAAGAGGCAATTTCAGTCTCCCAATGCAATTTTCACAGTATTATTCCCCAGCAATTTCAGAGGCAGGGATTCAGTGCTAGTTGCTGTTCCCCTGTTACAATACCTCAATGTCCTACCTAACCATTACTGTGATGAGAGAGTCATTACACTGAGATAGAAACGCTCCATTGTAACCCAGCTTCACTGAAGTTAGTCCTTCAATTCCTACAGCTCAGCCCGAGGTCAAGGGGGAATGTGAAGTGCTTGTCAGAATCATTAGCAGACCTCAGCATTACTAGCAATGGATTTGCAATAAATATTTCACAGGGCACTGTCCTGATAAGGTAGCAAACTGGTACTGATTTAGCACCATGTCTCTGTACTGCATTACCAGTGAGCATTGCTCACTAAACCATTGGCCAATTGTTATATGCAGGTACCATTCTTCCAATGGCAGCCTCATATCATAGCGCTAACATTGCCCCCTTCGTCCAGAACCATTGCAGTGCCACTACATCACCATTGAAGATAATTTGATAAGCTTTATTTTGAGCCCTTTTTCTTTGTTTGTTTGCTCAAGAAAAATACTTTTCAAAAGACTTCAATCACGTCCCCTGTGGAGATTGAGCTAAACCAACAGATTAAAAAGCAGACTCTCTTTTTATTGTGATTTGGATCGAGCCCATGAACCATCCCAGTGGAGCAGCAACATGCATGCACTCAGTCATCACACGCCCTCCATAGAGAATGAACCAGCACAAATGCATTCAAATGCACTACAAGAAACTCACATTGGTTTGATTGAGTGCTATTACAGAGCTTGTAGGGCGAATTCAATGGAAACTTGAATTACGACCTGCTTTATTTCCCTGTTTTGTGTTGGCATTCAATCACAGCACTAACCTCCAAAAAGAATTGGGAGTCTGATTGAATAGCACCACAACAGGGTAATAAAAGCGGCACTGTGTTTTCTGATTGATCTTAATGTATAAGCGTTTACTACCAAATCAAAAATATAGTTCCCTAAAATCTATGGGGGTTTTAAATTGTAGTTTAGAATGTGAACTGAGGAATGAGTAGTTTTCTTTCCTAGAACAAAACATACAAGCATACAGTATAGGATCATTAACATTGTATAATACAAGAATACAGTATAGGAAAATTAACATGGTATAATACAAGAATACAGTATAGGAAAATTAACATGGTATAATACAAGAATACAGTATAGGAACATTAACTTGGTATAATTACATAACTTGGAATAATTACACGTGACAGAAAGTAACATATTTGGTTTTTAATAGTTTGTTTCCCCAGAACAGCCCAAGTAAAATATCCCATCTCTCTTTATTTAATTATCTAGACATGCTTCTCAGACCATGTTGGATATTTTATTGCAACTCCCCTTGCAGAGCAGTTTGATCCATTCCAGGTTATAGTCCGAACTTAACTGCACACCACTAGCCTTTTACAATTAAAGCTCACAGAAAAACCTGCAGCGGCTCAAACATAAATTATTCCCCAAAGTGCCACTGTGGTCAAGCCCAGATTGCTTTCAGCGCGGCAGTAAAATTCAAGCTCCTTGCTTGTTATGAAACTCAATTTTAGAAGACGCGTTCAGCTGCCTGATCTGGTAAAGTTTTATAATTTTTCCTATGTGTGTGCGTTATTATTATTTTTATCCAGAGGGATTAAACTGTTTTTCATTTTCAAGGTGATGGTCAGTAGATTATGGTATGCTGTCAAACCCCTTTCACTGTTCCAGATATCCTGTTTCATGTCTGGCAGTGAGGGTGTATGCTGTAGCACAGCACTGTGTTAGTACTCCACAGACAGGCAGTAAGCACACTGTATCTCTGGAATCAATCAGTTTACTTGTAAGTGGTTCTTCTGAGGTATCAGTCCCCTCAAGAGAGAAGAAAGAACACGGAAGTCAACGTTAGATACCCTTAATTGAATCTGAGCCATTTAGGCTGGTATCTCCAATCCAACAGGGAGGCATTAGTCTAATATATAGGACAAGTGAATTGGGAGACTAGGAGATGAAATCTGCACTCACAACCAGATGATCCATCTCCGTAGGGCGAACCAAATAAATCAGCTCTTGGATTTAGCAAGCTTGTTATCACCGTAAAGCAAACACTATCAGACTGATTAGTTCCTTTGTGATTGAGCACTGCAGCAGTCGAAGGAACCATACTCTATGTAATTGCAATGGGGTTGGTAAGCAATCCTTTTTAGATTCCCTGGCCCCTCTATGTTAAAACAGTTATTATTGGGGCATATCCTCATAGCAGCAGTAGAACACAGCGGTGTTGATAAATCTGCAGTGAGCCAGTCATGTTGAAAGCCGTCAGTATACATTCTGATTGACCCCTATCTGTATTTTGTTTTAATGCAGCCCTTGTCTCAGTGGACGATGCATAGAGCTGTACTTTGTGGAATACCCTTCGTGTGTTTTGAAAGCCTCTTCCACGCGTCTGCCTATAACGTTCCTTCCAGCTGTGCCGCACGCCCCCAGTGTAACCTGCCTCGCCCCTGCATAGTCTGGGTGTCAAGCAGTCAGTCTGAGTTCCATGAGTAAAGGTGGCCTTCGCGGTGTGTGTGTGTCACAACACTGAAACGCTGTGTGTTGCTCCTTTCGATTCCT
>NC_054569.1:1746836-1791836 GCF_017654505.1 Polyodon spathula | reverse complement strand
TTCCATGGTTTAGCTTTCTGTGCCGCAGTCAGAAATGAAGCAGGTTTCCTTGAACGGTTTTGTTTTTTCTTTTTGAAATCCCTTAAAGCAACAATTCTGCACTAAAGGAGCAATGTGCTAGGCCAGGCCTGCAGAGATGATGCAAACTCTCCTGCAGGCTTGGATTAATTAACGCGTGTGCATGGTGACAGTCTAAGCCACACACAACTGGATGAACAAAATCTCCCAATCTCATTAACACCCAGCAGAAAGCATCTCCCCTGTGTGTCTGAAACAGCATGCATTCTATCGCATTGCTCAATTTATTACACTGCTGCAGAACTGTACTTCACTGAGCAACTCCACGACCAGGGCCCTTCCAGCCTTCCCTGAGTCACTTAGCTCACCTCAACCCAGGTCTTAAAAAAGAACTGCACACTATAATCTCTATTATCCCCCCAGAAAAACTGGGTAGGGCATCATTTTTTTACCTTGATATTGCCAATCAAGAATCATCCAAAACAATTGCAATACAACCCTTTTACATTCATTTACAGCTACTGAAATGCACTGCGCTGTAAATAACATTGATGAAAGGCTGGGTAATGTCAAGACATTACGCAGATGTTGAAGGTGGGGGAAGACCAGGGAGAACAGATTGAGAGTCTTTTCTTATTATTTGTGGTGACCCTGGTTACACGGAGGCAAACGGAGAACTGTTTCTGACTTTAATCTCTCTCGCAACGCCTTTGGGAAATGTGGCCAAACTTTTAAATTAAAATAAATAAATAAATGATGCGGTCTAAACAGAATGTTTTCTAACCAACATGCAGTTGCAGAACAGCAGTACTAGTTGGATTGCAAAATATATTACAGGCGGCTAACACAATCTAGTGGTACCTCGTGCCCATAGAGATTGAATTCTCCCTCCCGTTGTATTACAGAATTGTAATACACTCCCGCCCTGCTTTGTGCTGAATTCATGTTCGCATTGCCTCAGCTCGCTGTAGCCCTGGCCTTTGGGATTGCTAAAGTTTGTAACCATTACATGAGATATAATTTTCCGGAGTGGCTGAATTACCTGTGGCAGGCAGCTCGGAGAGTCCTTCACTCTGAAACTAAATATAGAGGGCACTAATTTTCCAGAGTGACTGCCTTTAACTAATGGATCTAATGCACAGAGTAAAGGTCGAGTTGAGGAGGATTAGTGCACGCTGTCGATCTGACAGGCTGACCTTATCAAATTCAATCCTGACAAGAAGAACCCTTTACATGCTGCCACCTAGCAGGCTGTGAGCGGGCAGGCTGTGAGGGAGCTCAGGATCTTAGTATAATGTACATTTTACAGTGAAAGTGTGAGCTCCAGTGACGATATAGAATCCCTAGTGATACTGTACAATCACTGGCCAGTTTAGTGAATGTATGAAATGTTTGAGTTTTCTCAGTATTTCGCACATCTACTGACCAATTTTAGTGATTCTATACATTCACTAGTGATTCTATATAATCGCTGATTTCACACTTTCACTGTAACATATATAGTGAGGGAAAGGTTAGTAAAGGGGCATTCTGTCTGCCTCTCTGACTGTCTACTTACCCAACCTGTTATCTCTATTTATCTATGAGGGAGAGACAATCTTTTAAAATCAGTTTCCTTAACTGTAAATCATATTCTTCTGTTCTTCCAAAGATCTTTTAGCTGTTTGTTTTATAATTCAATTCAGAATACATAGGCATTTGTAAAACAGTGTAAAGCAATAGTGTTTAGAAAGCTAATATGAGCTAACACCAGGCACTGGTTAGCTCTGTTCTTGAACGGTTACAATATTTGATCGCTCTGTGTAGTAACTGGCCACTGGAGGGACTGAACATGCGTGGGTGCTTGAAGACAGATGGCAGCTTCTTCAAAGTGTCATGCACGTGCATTAGAGAAATATTGGGCTTTACTAATTCATATCCCAGTGGTTTTATAGTACTGGTGTCTAATATCCATAAGATACCCTGAAGGCTGGCACACCTGCCTCTGCTGGAGCAGGTTCGGAGTAATTAAAACGTCAAGGCTGCTCGGTGCCCTGTAATGAGATGTGTCATAGCCACACATCTCCCAATTAACACACACACACACACACACACACACACACACACTCACTGTCAGCACCGCAGCCCGGCTACATAAACAAGCTCCTGAAAACCGGCTCCAGGCCTCAGAGCAGCGATGCAACCGACCATGCCCTCCCTGCATGTGACGCTCTGTGTGCAAGCATTGCTTTCAGACTGTCTTGCACCTTCTTTCCTGTTGTTAACCAACCAGCTGCTTCCCTTATTGACCTTAAAGACAGCACTGAAGTGAAATGACCCAGGAAGTGAAACAGTAAGAGACTTCCTGAAAGGCAAGGCCAGCAAACTTTCCTTAGCACAGTACCAGCATGATGTTTTACAATGGAAACACTGGTTTGTTGTTGTGTGCTTCTTTCAATACTGCACATTGGAGACCGATATAGAGGGCAGACGCTCATGTGCATATCTGATCCCAAATAAGGCAGCTCCTTTTATTCGCACCAAATACAAAAAGCGAGTTCAGTTCAATTGCTTTTCCCGGATTTCAAATCTTAATGACTTGTGACAAAACTGTTATAACCGGTTTTGCAAGTAATAGTTTCCTCTTAATTATGATTTAATTAAATCAATTTAACTTCATTCGCTGTTTGAATTCGCTTTGAACTTTCTTTCCCAATCAACGCTTGATTGAGGCGGTAAAAAAAAAAAAAAGGGGGACATCACGTGATCAAAAATAGAACCTGGAAACAAAGAGCCCCAAGGATAGAGTATAAGGCTTGGTGTGTGGTCGTGGGTAATGGGTGAGAAGGAGAGCTAGCGAGCGGTCCAGGACTCTGGATGTGTTGTTTTCTTGATTTGAATCCCTCTGACTGTCTCTGAAGTTGCACTGAGGTAGTCGTGTGCTTTCTGATTAACACCTGCAAATACAAGGGGACTTATCAAGTGGATGTATTATTTTCATCAAAGAAGATTGCATCAGTTCTTCCCATAACTCTAAACCTAAACCACATACTCTCCACTATCACCCCTTTAAAACTCCCCTGCCGTATATAAAAAGGTCAGTTGTGTCACGTCAAGCTGGATCATTGTTTTTCCATGAGCCCTGGGTACACATCCCCCTTTCTACTGTGTCTGTTCCCAGGTCTGAGCCTTTGCTGTGCGCAGTGGAGCCTGAGGACGGACCAGTCTGCACATTTCAAAGAGGCTACGAGACCAGCTTGTTTAATAGCCTGCTTGACTCCCTGGGCAGAACTTTTAAACCATAGCTTTAACTCCATTAATGCCAAACATATTGATTGACTGCCTTGGTCTGCAGTCCTGCTAGAGTAACCGCTTTCAAAGACTGCTTGGAGCAGTGGCAGGAGTCTTGCAAAATGCTTTGACTAGAGCTTTGATGGGGTGCTGGCGTTTTGAATTAGGGAGTCAAAAATCACATTTATTTATTTTTTTATATATATATATAATAATACCATATTTCATATTTTACGTGACTTTTATCACAAACCCTGGCTATCCAACCGTAATACAAGATTATTTAGTATAGCTGTTTTTTTTTTGTTTTGTTTTAATATCAACAATATACGATATTCTAGTTGTTGTTGTTGTTGTTGTTTGTTTTTAGATTAAAAAAAGATGACAAGGTTGTGTATGAAATGTTACAGCCCTGTTACGAGTATGAACAGTTGTAAGCCAGTATGTTGTTCTAGAACAATGCACTATATTTTGAAGGCTATATAGGGAAACAGCATGCAGCTGCCCTGGTTTTTAACATGCTCAGGTAATACTTGTGTCCATCTACCTTTCAGTACAAATACAAGGGCATTGCTCTGTGTGTCAATGCTTTCCTCCCTGCTGTGCATGTAAGAGACATTGCTCTGTGTGTCGATGCTTTCCTCCCTGCTGTGCATGTAAGAGACATTGCTCTGTGTGTCGATGCTTTCCTCCCTGCTGTGCATGTAGGAGGCATTGCTCTGTGTGTCGATGCTTTCCTCCCTGCTGTACATGTAAGAGGCATTGCTCTGTGTGTCGATGCTTTCCTCCCTGCTGTGCATGTAGGAGGCATTGTTCTGTGTGTTGATGCTTTCCTCCCTGCTGTGCATGTAAGAGGCATTGTTCTGTGTGTTGATGCTTTCCTCTCTGCTGTGCGTGTAAGAAGCATTGCTCTGTGTGTCGATGCTTTCCTCCCTGCTGTGCATGCAAACCTGTTTTAAAATCTCATTGTTGTATATCTGTCAACCTTTTCTGGAACAGATGTTTTACCATTAATTCACAAACATGAAAGTATATTCAACAAAGTTTCTGATTAATAACAAAGGCAAGTACCAAGACAGGATAACGCCTACTATGATTAAGTTAGTGTTATGGTTGAGGTTAGGGTTATGGCACATTAAATACAAACTTGGTAATGATGTTTTATAACAGCTGATCATGTAGATAGCGCTGCCTGTGGCTTTGAGATTTACAGGCAGATGGAAAATCAATAGAGCTGGTCTTTTCTTCTACAGTATAACCAGGCTATGCACCAGTGACAAGCTCACATCTCTCCAGCAGCACGCACACATTCATACAGATTGTTGGGAAGAAGTCCCACAGCAATTTGTCTATTTTATGAATTAATAATGCCATCGCAAGAACGACAAAGTAGGCACCTGTCAGCCAGCTGAATAAACAAATAAATATTAATAAATACATTCATAAATAATTGACATCTGTAGAAGATAAATCTGCCAGAGCAAATTAAATACAAGATAGAACGTCCAGAGAAAGGCAAACCTCTCTAAGCCCCCCACCACTGCCTTGAACACAGCTCAATTAGGGAGCAGGGTCTATTAAAAGATCCATTAATGTCAACTTTGTTTAGTGCACACCAGGCATGTCACGACACGTTGCCTGCACTTATTAAACGAAACTGTCCCCTCTTCTCAGAGGAGACGCTTTCACACCACGTAGTATGTTGGAGCATATCGTTCTGACGCACCTCTTAAATTATTCGCTTCATTAAAAGCACCATAGTGCATTTCACTAACTCAAAAATCCTTCTCAAATCATAAAAAAATACCTTCAAAACAAAACTAAAAAAGATGTACGATCTACCACTGTTTACCTTTCCACTGTAATTTTTCTAAAGTTTGGGTGGGTGAGAAAAAAAAATTGAGACTTAACATTCTTTACAAATGAACAGTTAAAAGCTAGACACGAGTGGTCCTTTTATTTATTTTTTAAAATTATTTTAATTTTGTTTTACTTATTACACATTAAATGGATTATCTGGAAAATACCAGAAACTTCTGTGCTATACTGTTTTAAGGGAGTTCATCTTTTCAAGACATCCGTCCTTGGATTTAAAACAGTGTTTTTTACACTAAGTACTCAATGGTTCTGATTTATAACGTGTTCAGTAAGCAAGTTCATATTGTTGAATGTGTATTTTACAATAGTCAAAGAAATGTGGTCATAAGACCTTGCCACGTCTTCCTCTTGTGTTCACTTGACACTTAGAGCCACAGAGGACATTCAGCCACATGGTGTTCTATACAAACGTGAAGGTAAATCAATCACAGTGTTAAAGGGCATTTTCTCTATAATATTCCCATTTAGAGCATGACTCATAACTAAACTAAATTAACACTTTGCTTAGAATTTACTGTTGAATACTCAACCAGCCTCCTCCTGATCAGAGCTAAGGGAATGGGATTCCTCATTGAGGATACTCCAACATCGCTTTCTTTCTTTCTTTCTTTCTTTCTTTCTTTCTTTCTTTCTTTCTTTCTTTCTTGCTTTCTTTCTTTCTTTTTATAGGCAGATTTTAATGCATGCATGCTTTCCCTTGTAACAACTGTCTCTTACGGACAGCAAGCAAAAAATAAACAAAACAAAAAAACCAGGGGAAATAAATAAATAAATAAAGCTGAGCCCTGGGACAGTGAGAATGCAGAGAGTCGAGATCAGGCATCAGAAGTCATTAGCGGCCGTGTAAATCAGCAATTAAGTGCACAAATGAGGAAATGTCAGCGATTACCTGGAGCACGACAGGCCTGTCAGCCACGTCCAGACGCTTTTCCCCGCTCCGAGGTTCCCTTATATGTCAGAGGCACTGTGAAGCCCATGACAGCTCTGCAGTGGTGAGGCGCGAGGCACTCAATTAGAAATATCTGTCATGTTTTAGTGTGACAGCTGCCCCGCGCGCAGCAGCTCTGCAAATGACAGCTCAGACATCGGACAAAGTGGCAGTGCATAGGTTATCTGGGGATTCTGAATGTACTGGGCACCCAATACTGGAAATGCCTGCATTATGGTGCACAGTGTTTTTTGTGTTATTTGTGGTATCCATCACATCATTAATTTGTGAAGGAAGCCGCATCCCTGTTAGGTATTCTGTAATGGCTAAAAGCTGCATGTTTTCCCTGTTGCTCATTTGTTTCAGTCATGAAGGTCAGGCAGGTCCTCGGATGGCTGGTTTGCCATTCTAGAGAACTGGCTGTGCTGCAGATTTCTAACACGAGTTCCCAGTGGGAAGGCAGGAACCACTGAGAAATGGTTGTGTATTCCCTCCAGAACAATTTACACACCCTGACACTAGATCTAACTAAAAAAGGGAATGTGTCACGGCATTAACGAATGCACAGTTAAAAGCTAAACAAAGGGGATCCTTTTTTTCAGCCTGTTACACATAAAACTAAATTACTAATTTACTAATTTAACTCAGATTAACATCACAAAACGGGTTAAATAATAACTTTTAAAAAAATCTCTGCGAAGCTCTGCAAACATTTTTGTTTCGCACCATTTATCTGACTTACAGAAATACAATTTCCCCAGTCAATACACAAGTAGTTACATTTGCTTGGTAACAGCCTTCCCCAGCACCAAACATCAAGCAGGCAATCTGGACGCACATCACGCTATCATCCTAAAAAGTTCTAAACCCAAGTTTACTCCAGCACTGATGGTTCAGAGGCAGGGGGACTGGCCAAGTGCACACTGAGAGGTCCCAGGGTGACATCGCTTCAGGTGGCCAGTGACAGAAGGAGTGGAATTCAATCTACTCGGACACCACGCCTTGTTTATCTCCCTTGCTTCCTCGCGAGACACGCTGCAGTTACAAGGGGTTTCTTTTTTTTTTGTCTCTTTGTAGCAAACAAATATAAAATATTATTTTTTTTTTGAATTTTTAGATCATATAAGGTATACCAAATATAAACGCAAAGTCAACCCCTTATCCTCAACATAATTATGCAAGATCTCATTATTAGTGTTTCATTATTCAACCACTTTTTATCTATATGTGCATGTCAAGTATCTACATACTGTATGTATAGATGCGTTTTTATTATGAACTATTAATTAATCCATTCATTCATTCATTCGTTCATTCATTCATGCATTTATTATTGGATTCATTTGCAGATTGTTTCCTAATTGTGCCTCTTAAATCCCAACAGTCTGTAGTGGGCTATTGGATGCCAAGATTGAGAACAGGTGGGCAATCTCTTGTATTAATTCTGCTGGTATGTATGTATGTTGGGAAAGGGCTCTATGTTGGCTGTCAAAACTAACATTTGTTCAATAGCAGTTGTCCTCGCTACACCAGGAGCTTGTTGAAAAACACCAGTGGTGTGTGCCGGTGTCATCACAGGCCCGGCTGAGCAAGCACAGCTGCTGAGACCACTGCTACCTGTGTCAGCACTCACAACAGCTGCTCTCTGCTCCCTCTTGTCTTTGGAAATGCCACTGATGCAGTTCAGTGCTAAGTGAGATGCACAGTGACGGGGCTGCCCGGCTGGACACCTGGGTATTGAGGAGAGTGGCCCCTTTCCCAGAGCGAGGCTCCTCCCTGTTTAGTTAAATGTGTAGTTAAACAGTCATTACATTGTAAATAGCATTGCAGTATAATTACAGCATGCTGTAATGAGTTATGACACTGTAATTGCATAACTGTATTGCTTGCAGTATTAATCATTGCTGTTAAGTTGTACCTGTGAAGTCCTTGCAACAATTTATTGTGAAGAGCACTAGATCAAATAAAGATTGATTGATATTAATGCTTTGGTAAATTGTTTATGAATCACCCTATGCTATATACCTTAGGTAAAACGTGTGGAGAGAATTGTTGTTATTTACAAATAACCAAATACGATATTAGTCCCTGCGGCAGTAGAGAGGTAAATAGCAATGTACATTATGTAGCAGATTGCACAATGCAAGGATGGTTTTTGTAATGCAGAATCTATTTCCAATATTGTTATGAAATGCTGGGAGAAGTGAAGTGAAAGTAAAGACTAATTTAGAGAACTACCCGGCTTTCATAAAGAAAAAAAAAAAAAAAAAAAAAAAAGCTGCTGTCTATTTTCTCTGGGGGAGCCTGCTTTATATCACTGTACTGTAACAGCTTACTGCACAAGCAACAGTGAGTATCATAAAAAGGGCCAAAACAGAAAATGAAACACTACAGCAATCCCTTCCCTTGTGGTGCACGGATTGCTGTGGGTGCATTTCGGTGTCCTAGCAACGTGTTTGAGAGCTGACAAAACACCCCGGGACATGCCTTGAGGATCCACTGGTCTCTGTGGCTTAAACTCATGTCATGTGACCCAGGGGAGGTTCTAGACATATGCAACTACAGTGCAGCAGTGCTCTCCACAGTTCACACGCATTTGTTTCTCTCTCTGTGCGATTCCCACAACCATGCTTTCCCTCTGTTGAAAGAAGAATCCAATCAGCTGACTTGGGCCCCGCTGCCACATTACCCTCATTTACACTGGAAAGGATTCATTGACCTTTCGTCAAGCAGGACTAGACTGGTCGGATCACCACAGACATACACTGTGCAGCGAGAGTGTCAATTCAAACCTGTCAATATCTCAATTGGAGGAAGGTCATGCATCTTACTATTGTATTATTCCTATTGAATTCCAATGCAATCAAAAATTATTGAACCAAAGCAGTCACACTTTCAAACAGTGGCTCATGATTAACTAATTCAGGGCGCTACAATGACTAACTGTGGAATATGACACGGGAAGATGCGTACTTCGGTTTAATTAAATATGACTTCGGTAGAAAGTGCATAGATAACTGTAAATGAATGTAACCTGTTAAAAAGTATAACTTTCCAACCCTTATTGTTACTGAATCACCCCAGGGATGTCAGACGCTATTCTAAAAGTCTTAATTAGGATCATCGAAGGTTTTGACGCGTTCCCAGATTGCCAGCCAGCGAGGTTTCGGCTTCGTGCACACATCTCCTCAAGATGGATTAACGGTAGGGCTATGTGTTTTTTTTTAATGAGTAAGTCTGAAATGTGATGTGAATAATATCACTTACACAGATGCGAATGGGAATCTTAATAGGAAATCATACAGATATCTTAGTTAGTACGCAATTACCGTTGACAAGTATTATAAAATGTTCCACTGCTGTGACAAAGACTGAAACCAGAAGGTCAAATACCTCTAATTGCCTGTTGGGACAGAGGACAGCGATATAATGCACTTAATCACTTTCTTTATTACACTCAATCGCTCTAATGCTAATCAAGTGCAGAGGTTATTGTCCTGCCATATGAAAATAACAACGTTCCCGAGCATTAGCTTGTCATTCTACACTGGGGGTTATTATTTTTTTTTTAATATAAATGTTCAGGTCCATGCAGACGGTTAGAACTGTATGTTTTAATAATCGCATCCTTCTCTAAAATGAAGTCTTGAACGGGTCAGCTTAAGCCTTAATATTTGTCTGAAATGAGTTCTGACAGATTGCCTCAACTTTCTCTTCACAGGTTTAATTGCAATTTCTTGCTGCAAGACTTCAGATTAACTTCAATCTGCCTGGGGGGGCTGACCATGGATTCACGTTTGGTCAGGACTCAGAATGCTAAGTACAATTAAACCGGAACTGTCAGATGTAGTTCACATTTACACAAGAGGTCCAACGTGCTGGGTTATCAAAGTAAACATGTGACCTGAGTAATAGTCATGCAAATGGTGTTAATCACGTGCTGAAGTGACACCAGTGTTGCTGATCACAGGTATAAGACATGCATTCATGCATGAATTAACGCACAGTCCCCCAGTGGGCGAGCAATGCGTGCATTGTACATGTGAGCAACATGATTTGTTACAAAGGAGCATTGAATTAACACAGGTAGTTAAATGCACATAAATAAATAGGGCTGAACTCAAAATGAATGACTTCAGAGCTCGGAGGAAGGTATTCAGGTGTTATTCCCGCGGTGTTGAGCTGGAATTCATTAGGAATTTGCAGTCATTATTTAAAAGCGTCAGTGTTTGTTTCAAGCCTCAAAGAGCGGAAACGGGCACAGGTGCAGTCAGTGCAGGGGCTTCGCTGCAATCAGTGGCATGCTGCCCTTTAGTCATCCGTTGAAAAGGTATTGCGTGGATCATTTCAGTACAGCGTTTCACGTGATTCTTTTTTTTTTAAATGTGATTGTGAATCAGAAGTCAAATACAGTACCTTAATACAGCTAAGTAAGCAAAACAGAGCAGTAAAAGAACGATTATGCAGGAGTGATGCTCACCACTGTAATTAAATACACAAAGACTACACCCGCAGGAGAAAAAATAAAAAATTCATAACAGAGGTCTTTTTTTTCTATAACACTAAAATGTGTTCTATTTCCTTTCCTCGGAAACAGATCTCGCACATTGCCGGGTGTTGGCGTTTCAAGGGAAATTGCTTTACAGCGAGTGCAGAGGTAATACAGCAGAAACACACTTCTTTCAAAGCAAACAGAGGGTGATGTGATTAATTAGTTGTTCTGCCGAAGATAAACAGCGCACCTGTGCAGCAGGGGAGCCGCACCGCTCCAGAGCCTGGGGAGCTGGGACCCTGCTGTCTGCACAACGCCAGGGCCAGCTACCTGCAGGGATAGCACGGTGTCTCCGTGTGCAACACAGGTATTCAATAAAGCAGCACATCTGTGGATGCTAAAGCTTTCATGCAGCAGAGTCTCTCTCAGCACGATGAGAACAAAACACCTTAAAATGATTGTCACTGGTTATGAATTTCTCTACTGACCTTGATACTCATTTTAGAGGAGAAGCATCAGATTGTTCTTTCTGTTTTCCTTCAATTCCCATTAATTCCACCTCTGGGGTTTGTTTGAGACAGTTATTAAGTGACTTTAATCCCTTACCTTCATGACTTGCATATGGTGGATTACTCACTCCCCCCTCACAACTCTCCTCTTTCCAGGGGATACCTGGGGTGTCATTGGGTATATGCACGCCCCTCTCTTATAATGTAAAAGTCTAAAGAGTGTTGTGTATTATGTCAGCCACGGGGAAATACAAATACAATCATGACAAATAAAAAGTTTGAGTCGGGTAACTTTCTCTAAAATGATATTCCTCTGTCAAATATTGCCATTTATCTTTCCCCAAATCATTTGTAAGCCAGACCTGTTATTTTTACACCGCAGCGGTGCCACGTGCGCAGCTGCCAGACCGTGGAAAAGTGTTAGATGCAAGGTGCTTTCTGTAACAAACTCAGCTGCCTTATTGTCTTTTAGTATTTCTTTCCACCAAGGTGAAGTTTAAATGAGGAAAGCGCAGATGGGAAAGAGCTAGGTGGGTAATCAACTGAAAAACTTTTTTAATTGTCTGTCCTGGGTTAACTCTCTCTCTCTCTCTCTCTCTCTCTCTCTCTCTCTCTCTCTCTCTCTCTCTCTCTCTCTCTCTCTCTCCATCCCTTCAGCAAGTAATTATACCATTCTACCTGTCCAGCAGCCCCTGTATTTACGACCATTATAGCCTTTCACTAGCGGCTGCTTTTTCGATCCCCAGCAGTGCAGCTGATGTTTTCTTTCTTTACTGGAGTCTTAGACAAGCTCTCTGACACATCCTTTAAAAAAAAAAAGAAGCTGAATCCCTCAGCCGAGGCTCCCTTTCTCAGAGACGCCGTTAAAAATCTGATACCGTCTCACTGTGCTCCGTTAACAAGTCAGGCTGGGATACGGCATCGTATTTTAAATTAATGACGTTTCTGCTTTGAAGCGGGGAGTTTCAGCTATTACTAGCTTTCTCACCATAGGCTGCGTTCCTAGCTCTGTGCTGCTGGGTACAGACAGAACGGAGAGATATTGATTTATATATATATATATATATATATATATATATATATATATATATATATATATATATATATATATATATATATATATATAACAATGAAGAATGCCCAATTAAAATAAGCTGGTGCCTTAAGCTTTCCAGAGTGTGCAGTGTCATATTCTTTATATGCTCTGAACACACGACCGTTAACAATTTTTTTTTGTTTTTCAGGAAAGATGGAATAATAGTAAAGTTCTTTCGGGAACACAGGTGGTGGCTGCCGTTGACGATTTCGATTCACGATTTCGCACGAGGCCTGTTTTTGCAATTGGCAGAGACTGCCCTCGGAACTGAGCAAGATTTCACAAGCGATTTTAGCGTTCAATTATTCTGTGTACAGTGTACTTTTGAACGCCTTTTTCTTGACTAAGCCAGGCTTTAAAACCTTTGGGAAATCCATCAGAGATTGATCCAGCTACAAGCGCTGCTACAAGGTTTATTTATTTATTTATTTATTTATTTTCACCACCCTGTGTGAAAAAGTTGTCTCACTTCCGAGTCCTTACAATACCCTTCGAGCTGCTCGTTCATTGTTTGGTAACGTCATCACAGGTTTCCTTTCAGGCTGCATCAAAAAGCTTCTGGAAATCGGCTTGACAATGCAAACTAATTAGAAGTTAAAGTTGTTTCATGAAAAGCTAAGCCAATGAAACTACATTCAAAGTGCTCAAATTGCCATGAAGAACAGGCTTTTTAAAGTCACCCCTGCCTGACTTCATTAAGTCATGAGCTGACACAAAATCACTAAAAGGACAAGCAGAACATTTACATCAAGAGCTTAGTAAGAAAAAAAACTCTAAATTACGCCCTTTAATCCCAAACAGAAACAGTGCCATCAACATACATTCAAAGCTTCTAGGCATACAGTGCTGCTGCATTAATTATATTGCTCTTGACTGGTGATTTTGGTCACTAAGGAATTAAAAAAAAAAACAAAGAACTGAAACAATATTTTCCTCCTTGCTGCTTTGTTTCTGCTCCAGGTATTGGGAATGTTATTATACTGCATTGGAGATGGATTCATAGTGTAGCGGAAGTCCCTGTTCATTCCGTTCCAATCGTGATGAAACAGTGAAGCATTCTTTAGCACTAGTTATTGAGAGTGTTGAAATCTGGGGTAATGAGGTGTCCTTCTGCCTATCGTGGGTCGCTATGTCATGCCAACTACTTTCTTATAGCTAGAGAATCGCTTATACAAATGTGATCAAACTTGTCCGTCTCTCAGTCCATATATATGTCAATCACACAATCATTTGAAAGTTGCTTACAGATTTAAAACATCTAGCAACATCCATTACAAAGACCTCTGAAGTGCACTGAATGAATGAACGTACTTGGCACCAGTGCACACGCTCTACAGCATGGCACAGCATTCCCCTTTGAAACACGCCCGGCCCAGAAGACGTCTCTCGGAGATGTGACATCTTGTTCAGCACGGACTCCTGGGAGGCATGCTCTGCGCAAGCAGCAGCACAGCAGAGTCAAGTGACAGATAAAACACCAAAATCAGTGTGTGCAGAAACAGCGAGGGAGACACACATGTTAAACGGGATTCTAATCTGCATTTACCAGAAGTTGGGGCGAGAGGATTTTCAGAGTATCACAGGGTTCCAGGGATCGCGTCTGTTAATGCCTTGATAACGGCTGATAGCGAAAGGCCACCAGTGAGTAGAGAAGACTGGGTTTAAAATGCACTCTACAGAGTTACAGGACAAGGTTATACAGGGAAGAGTTAAATACACTAAAGTCTTACAACATGTGGGCAAACCGTATTTCATCATTCTACTGTGTAACCCCCCCACACACTTCATTTCACAGAATTCAGTGCATAGCGCATGCATTACTACACTTTCCCAATAAGAGCAGGGAATCACACAAAACATGCATATAATTATACAAAATTAATATAACAAATGTAGATGATGTGAGTTAAAAAAAGAAAAGGTTTATGAGCTAAATAACTATGCAAATTTGCCATGGCTTTACAAACAAAAAGGATAATTGTATCTCTCTGACTGACAGGTGTATCAGCCAGCAAGCACAATGGAGTTTCACAACTAATTGCAATTTATATACCACTGCCTCTCTCCCTCCACCACCGCACACACATCAAATCTCATCTCTGTCCTTTGAACATTACATTCTCACAGCCAGTTCTTCTTTCCATGTAAGGTTTAACTTGCAATTAACTCACACAGCTCTAGAGATGCTTCCTTTCTGATGCACCAGTTGGCAAGCCTCTGTCTTGCATTGCAGTGATGCCAGTTTGAGCTGAACAGACACTACCCATCAAATCTGGTTATCTTATACCGGGGATTACAAAGGTACTCTGTCCTGTGCGTTCCAGATTATAATATATGTTTATGTAATTCTTCCTACCAGGATTTTAAAATACCCCTTTTCTAAAAGAGGATTGCTGTTTCAGACACTTAAGGCATCACTGAATACATGACTGAGTTCCACAATCAAGCTTTTTGTACAGATTTCCAGCACAAGCCACTTTGATGGAAAGGCTTTCTATACCACAAATGGAAATCTAAGTATTTCTCCCACTACAGGATATGCTGAATTTTACACACAGGTCTTTCTGTTGTCTTGTGTTATTGTATAAAAGGCTCCGTAGTTGGCAGGTCACATACTTTGTATAAATGTCATTCATAGCTGTAAAGCATTCATGGAAGTGTACAAGCGAACTTAATGAATTTAATGAAAAAATGTTAAGGCTGAAAACTACACTGCCCACAAAAAGACATTGAAAAAGACTGCTAGTCAAAATCTTTTTGGATTTTGATATTTATTCTTTTAAGTATTTCCAAGTACAGCACATAATTCATAACAAGACCTTAGTCGTGGCTTCCATTGTCCCCTTTGTGCTGTTTAAAAGCAGTATGGACAAAACTGGTAACACTTTACATTGTCTCAGATTACTGTGTATTTATAGAAGAAAATCCTTTGTTTGTGGGGCGAGTGGAGGCGAGTGTGGGTGAGTGTAGGTGAGTGGGGGTGAGTGGAGGTGAGAGGGGGTGTGTGGAGGTGAGCGGGGGTGAGTGGGGATGAGTGGGGGTGAGTGGAGGTGAGAGGGGATGAGGTAAGTGAAGGGGAGTTGGGGTGAGTGGAGAATGTGAGTGGAGGTGAGCATGGGCGAGTGTGGGTGAGTGGAGGTGAGTGGGGGTGAGTGGAGGTGAGTGGAAATTAATGTGGGTGAGTGGAGGATGAGTGGAGGTGAGTGGGGGTGAGTGGGGGTGAGTGGGGGTGAGTGGGGTGAGTGTGAGAGGGGGTGAGTGGAGGTGAGTAACGTGAGGTGAGTGGAGGTGAGGTGAGTGGGGGTGAGTGGAGGTGAGTAACGTGAGGTGAGTGGAGGTGAGTAACGTGAGGTAAGTGGAGGTGAGTGGAGGTGAGTGGAGTTTTTTGTTTGAACCTTTTATTTTGGCTCTTGTGCTGTGTTTTCTTTGTTCCTGTTTTTGTGCACACCAGCACTTGCACCTTTCTGTCTCTGGGTCTCTTCCCTGCCGGTATGTACAGAGTTACTGTAAAAGTGCATTTCTGGATGGTAGAAGACTTTAAAAAATGGCAAAGCTATTAGAATTAGATTTCAGATCATGACTTTTTCATTACACTGCTTAACTGACATCCGGACATTTTCAAAGCATTTCCTTTTCATAATAGAAGTGTCAAATGAATCTCAGTGTCAGATGAATAAGCCTGCTCTTGAGCAAGTCTAATTGTACAGGGTTTTTTTTTGCATTATTGTATTCAGTGATGTTAATGAGGTGGTCAATAAATCACCACTGGAGAAACAGCCTAATAATACCATATTAAAGGGCGACGGTATTTGCATTCATCACTGTTTATTTAAAGAACTTGAGAGAAAACACAGGCAAAGAGCAGGGGAGACTGAGCATGACAAATGAGAGAAATAAATACAGGTCTTAACAAAGGAGAGAGAGACGGAGGGGAGAGACGCAGTTCAGCAGAGGATGGTCTGTCAGTCTGCCTGGTCTGAGAGAGGCGTGTGGACGGGGTCGGGGGCAGGGGGGCGCTTGGTGTATCAGTGTGACGGAACGTGATGTATGTGTTTGGACAGCTCAGTGCCGGGTCTGCCACACAGCATTAGCCTCAAGGAAACGGTGCCTGGTACACTGGAGACTTCATGTGAGTGCAAGAGGGATCAGAGATATCATATCTCTGCATCTGGAACAATCTCAGGGGTCTAAGAGGGAGGGGGCGTCCACTGACTTCCAAGTTCATGAGCATCAAGCCCCAGGGCAGGTTGAGGGGGCAGTCAGTCAATATTTGAAGACTGTCTCTAAGGAAATTAGCAACTGAATATTTTTTTTTATTTAACTGTAAAGTTACTCTGAATACAAACCCAATATGTGTGCACATATAATACATATTCATATTTGCAAGATCTAGCTTTTAGATATTAATATTATATTAACTGTATTTAACTTCTATAGGTGAAGGACAGTAGTCTCCCGCAAAGCAATCAGTAAAACAAGAACAGAAAGCTCAGTAAACGCATTCATTTTAAACTGCTTCAAGGTGTACACAGAAGGCGCTGGCTTTTTAGTGTTCACGCTGTATTTAATTGAAACAAATTTACAAATTACAGAAAATTGTTCTGTGGATTTTAGAAGAACTAGTGTAGATCAGGGGTGTTTAATCCTGGTCCTGGAGGGCCATCCCTCTCCAGCTTTAACTGGCAAGATGATAACGAGCACGGCCGACCGGTTAGCTGCTGCCTCCTAGAGGCAGCTCGAGACACTGTGCTCTAGCAGGGACCTCCTGGGGAAATCCTGAAGGAATATGCTAATAGGTGCAAAGGACACTAGGACTGTTTTTATGGGAGGAAAAGTTAATTATTGTTGCTATGTCACTGTTAATAATTATTGCATGATGTAATTTGGAGATTGTTAGCTTGGTTCTATTGCTCATTTGTGTTTTGGTGTGCACAACCCTGTACAGTTTTAATCATACATACATACATACATACATGCATACATGCATACATGCATACATGCATACATGCATGCATACGGCTGTTCGAGACTGTAGTAAAAAGACACGAAGGAACCACGTTTTAAAATAGCATTTAAAATGATTGTGGGTTACTGCATTTCGTGAATAAACAATGACATGAAAATAAATAGTCTTCCTTTGAGATTGATTTATTACCCTTTAAGGTCGGCAGCAGCCTGGTTAAAAATTACAGTACCCCAGGTGTCAATTCTGGTACTATTGTTAGTAGCACAGGATATTATTAGGAACTTCCATTGTGCAAGCTCTTAATGTAATTCTTTAAGAACACCCCTGAGACTGAGGGGTTCTGGCAAGCCCACACATTACAGACAGCAGCAGCCGCTGTCTGATAAGACACTTCACACAAACACAATTCCAGCTCCAGCTCTGAGAATACAGTCATATTTGACAAGGTAATGTGAGGGTTAGGATTTAAAGATGTTTGTGCTCGCTGTTATTAGCCCCCTCCCTACCTCCTATCAGCTCATTAAATTTCTGCATAGCTGGTATTTCCATTCTGCCTTACTCAATACACAGAAATGGCTTGCCACAAATACACTATTAACAGGAGCTGTTTGTGTATCTTCATATTGAGAATGGTACAGAAGGTGCTTGCCTGTTCAAACCAGCTAGGAAGAACACCTGCATTATTGGTTATTAACTAGATAGGACCATCCTGAATTTGGGGCACATTTTAAACAAAACATGATGTATGTTTTAAATGACACATTTTTACCATCCACTTTTCATAAGGTTTCCAATCAATCTGAGTGGTTATTTTATGCATTTTTAAAAAATATTGCATGTAACACAAGCTTTGATATAGTTCAGTAGCAAATCCTGGGTTGTACTTTACAGTAGTTTACAGACTCCCTTTTGCATAGACATATACAGTATACTATAAGTAGACGAGACAAGCCCTACAAAATGAATATATTTCTATTAATTTGCAGAAGATTCTTTTGTTCACGGCAAACTAATCCAAACTCTCTGCTGGTTGATGCGTCAGCTGTTGCCTTCTGGCACACCACAGGATCTAGAAGAACGCATAATTATTTGTATGAAGACAAACAGAACCAACATTTGATTTGAGAACATGAGCCCCTTGCTGTGAACGATTTCCAAGAAACTCAAAGGGAAACCAAACGGCGCAAACAACGTTCATGCTAAAGATAATTTCTGCTCATGACAGTGTGTGGGTTCCTGATGCCTCTGCAGCAGCCCACAGCGATAAATGGGTATTACAAAACACGAACCAACCTGCTGCACTACTGAAGCAACTGTAATACAGCAGACCCCCGCTGCTCCCTTCTCAGAGAGAGAGCTGTAGGCTGACAAGATCTCAGCTTTGCATCTCCTTCACAAGGGCGACACTGAAACTCATGCCCTGCAGGGGTTTTAAGTCTACACTACAAAAAGTAACATCCTGACAGAAACATAGCAAACAATTGAGTTTCTTTCAAAGTTATTTTTTATGCCGCCAGTATTCTTGATATGCATACTCTGTCTGGGACACTGTAGGAAGTAGCTATCTGTACCAACGCGTATATATATGCACATCCACACATGTACTATTGGCCACTTGATGGTGGCGAACCAAATAAAGAACAGCAGTAGCAGGAATCAGAATGAAATCTGCCCCAGACCAAGGCAACAGCAACGGAATGGTCTACTGGGGGTGTGCTGTGGCTGCAAGAGATGCTTCTGCAGGTATGCACAGTATCCCAAATACTCCGGTACCCATGAAACTGCTTGGGTACACATCTGGGACCCGGTGTATACATTAAACATTGAACTCTCCTGTGTAGTTAGGTGTTATACAGCAGGCTCCTCATTACAGAATCTTAGCTTTGACTTCAAACGTTCAAACAAGTTTGCAGGGTGCCTAATTAGCCTGGTAGAAGTTTTGCTCTCCTATTAAGTAGCGCTCTCCAACACAGTGCAGGCTACAGAGTGCCCTACTTAATGGAGAAGAAGCCTGGAGATCTGAGCTTCCCCCTCAGGCTGAAGCTTGCAAAGCTGTAATATGCCCTGGAGCTGAAGAATTAAAAGCAGGCCTGTCAATTTTCATTATTAAGCACCAGGTGTCATGACAGGTTCAGTCTCCACGCTTGGCTAACAAGCCTGCAGGGTCTTGCCTAGCAAGGAGTGGCTTCTAACCTCTGTGGAAGGCAGAAGAGGGGTCATGTCAACCCTCTTTTACTCCCCTATCTATTTACATGCCACAGGACTACCAGAGGAGTGCCTCAGTGGCTTCACCACGCAAGGAGATGTTCTGAACAGTTTGTACTGTTTTTTTATGCTGGCATCCCATTCTGTCTTGGGTCGTGCAGCAAGGGGCCAAGCAGGGTACATTTAGTTAGAGTGAGCTTGAAAACTAAGATTGCAGGTATACCTTTATCTTTCTGTCGGCATGGTAACTAGTGGACTAATTGTAAACCTGCTGTTCATCTCTTGTGAAGTGAACCCAGTTGTAAAGAAAAGTACAGCATTGAATTTAACCAAATAACATGTTATTATTCAGATTCTTAGTATACAAAGATATTCAAGATACCTGACATGTAGCATCTCTTTGTTAGGGGGGGTCCTCTCCTCTTTGAAAGATGCATCTAAACTGGTCTACAAGTCCATTAATTGTGCTGTTATTGACTGAAACCCCTCCGAAATCAGTCAGCAAGTCTTTTAATAACCCCACTAATCCCTCTCTGATTTTCTTCCTAAACCCTAATCTGAGCTCCACTATGTTAGTGAAACAGAAAGGCGTAGAAAGCCATGCTTATCCATACTGGAATTGCAGGGAGAACAAATTAGGCAGCCTCAGCTCATTAGCAATCCCTTAGTTCTTCACTCCTCTAGAATGACTCTCGAAACTTGCTTGTCTCTCTGGTGCTAATTAAGTAGACAGGACAAAGAAACATAAACAAACAAACAAACAATAAAAATAAAATAAACCGCAGTTAAAAAGTACATAGTGGTCCAAAAAAAAAAAAAAAAAAAAAAAAAAAAGGGACTATAAGCTGATCTGAAACTCACGCCCCCCCCCCGTGCACGGCGGGGGTTTTAAATGTACACTACAAAAAGTACGATCCTGACAGAAATATAGCAAACCATTTAGTTTTTAGTTTTTATGCTGCCAGTATTCTTGATATGTGTACTCTGTCTGGGATACTGTAGGAAGTAGCTATCTGTACCAATGCGTATATATATATATATATATATATATATATATAATATATATATATATATGCACATCCACGCATGTACTATTGGCTGCTTGATGGTGGCGAGCCAATCGAAGGCAAATAAAGAACAGCAGAAGCAAGAATCAGAATGAAATCTGCCCCGGACCAAGGCAACAGCAATGGAATGGGCTTGATGACAGCTGCAGACCAGCTTCTGTACCCAGTTCCAATGAGGTGGACTGAGGAAATACAACTAGATCTACAGATCTGCAGCAGCATGATGACAAGAAGCCAACAGAAATAGAAACCTCTGCTAGTCAGTACTAAAGCTTGTCTCTTAATTGTTTATATGAAGATGCCATCATTCGCAGATCAGATCGCATGCTTTTAAAACCTGTAAGAATGTCTGCATGTTGTTTGCATGTTCAGGTATTGCTGTTCTGTATAGTACAGTGTTTTTTGATGGGACAGTATACAAGGAGTGCTCAGTATACAATAGAAGAGAGCCACACAAGAGGATTAACCCAAAGATGTAACCCAAGGCAGGCCGCTCACGCACATTATACATGTGTAGCATGTTATATACAGTGTGTGTGTCTGTGTGTGTGCGTGTGTGTGCGTGCGTGTGTGTGTGTGTGTGCGTGTGTGTGTGTGTGTGTGTGTGTGTGTGTGTGTGTGTGTGTGTGTGTGTGTGTGTGTGTGTGTGTGTGTGTGTGTGTGTGTGTGTGTGTGTGTGTGTGTGTGTGTGTGTGTGTGTGTGTGTGTGTGTGTGTGTGTGTGTGTGTGTGTGTGTGTGTGTGTGTGTGTGTGTGTGTGTGTGTGTGTGTGTGTGTGTGTGTGTGTGTGTGTGTGTGTGTGTGTGTGTGTGTGTGTGTGTGTGTGTGTGTGTGTGTGTGTGTGTGTGTGTGTGTGTGTGTGTGTGTGTGTGTGTGTGTGTGTGTGTGTGTGTGTGTGTGTGTGTGTGTGTGTGTGTGTGTGTGTGTGTGTGTGTGTGTGTGTGTGTGTGTGTGTGTGTGTGTGTGTGTGTGTGTGTGTGTGTGTGTGTGTGTGTGTGTGTGTGTGTGTGTGTGTGTGTGTGTGTGTGTGTGTGTGTGTGTGTGTGTGTGTGTGTGTGTGTGTGTGTGTGTGTGTGTGTGTGTGTGTGTGTGTGTGTGTGTGTGTGTGTGTGTTATCCTCTTAAACTTACAGCAACCATACTGAAGCCACTGATAGGCAACAGATAGATTACAGGAAGACTTTGAGAGTTAGGTTTGGAAGGGGACAATGCTGTCTTTTATGGATGTAGCCAGGAACTAGAGGGAAGAGTGTCCTCTGCTATGTCCTGTAGCTCCCACCCGGGTACTGACCAGGCTCAGGTGTGTTTAGCTTCTATAGACTGACAAGGTCAGGCTCCTAAGTGACAAAGACTCTGATGTCTTTATTCATACGGTATCAAACTGTGTTGGTACAAACTGCAGCGACAGACTGACTTGTGATTGGTGCAATTGTACTAATTTACAGCACTTTAAAAGCTGCAGTTTTACAGATGCTTTCGAACAATAAGCCCTGTGCAGAGACAAATTGCTATCCTTTAGCACCCTTACGGCAGTATGAATGTCTTAGCCGAATACCGAACCGAAAGTGCTACCAGACTGTGCTGCCAGACTAGGGAAACGGGGCAATATATATATATATATGTGTGTGTGTGTGTGTGTGTGTGTGTGTGTGTGTGTGTGTGTGTGTGTGTGTGTGTGTGTGTGTGTGTGTGTGTGTGTGTGTGTGTGTGTGTACATGTTTTTTTCTGCTGCAGTTGATTTTAGGTAATGTACTGGTATTGTAATGATATCCTCATACACGTTTACTGGGGTATATCATGTTAAAAAGGTAAATTGCCCGATTAGCTGTGATTACACACAGTAAATGAATGTGGAAAGCATAGACATTTTCCGGTTGTTTTTTAAATAGTGCTCCTTGTCACCTTTATTGAGGTTAAAACGCTTTACAATTGGTTATGCATTAAAAACAAAAAAAAAAAAAGTGTTTAACATGTATAACCATCTTTCTGCAAAATGAAATCAATCCCAGAAGGAATGAAAGACTGATAATAAATCCAGGCAGTAATTGGTACAGAGTGTGACTCAGGGTAAGGTTAAATGGGGTTACTGGAAATGAACAGCAGCAGCCTCTAATAGGAACACAATTATTATTTATTGCCCGAGTCAATCCTTGATTCCATGAAATCATACGCATTATATTCCATACAATAGCCTGTAGCGTACCTCGTCTGGATGCCCTTTAGGAATGGGGCATCAGTGAGGAGAGCTCCCCACGGTTTTACACTGCTCTTGGGCTGTTGAAAGATGACGGGTTGTCAAGAAGGTATATCCACTTCTAACTTTAAAGGGCAAAGGTTTATCAGCTGCTGGCTAGGATCACTCTTCACTCAAACTAACATTGTTTTATAACCATATAACTGAATACAAATGACAGTAGCATTTTAAGAAAGCCTGTTTTTATTAATCACATCAAGTGTAACGTTCATGAAACCAGTTTTTTTTGGCGTATCAGTTTAATCTTTAAACTAAATGTTCAACCTAAAAGTCTTTTAAAAAGCAACGCTTAAAGAGGACACATCCAAGCTAAAAACTCAAGTACTATGCCATATTAGATAACAAAAAATCTTCAGTAATTTAAAGAGCTCATATATGTGTACATTATTTAATCAGTGTTATTAAATTATATGTGATGGCAGCCATTTCCTTTAGATAAAAAAGCATAACAAAATGTCGCTAGCTTTTCTTCGGACAATGCTTAGCCTCAAATGACCTCATAGCCTTTCTAAGAAATCCTTCTTTTCTGCTAAACCCCAAAACAAAAGCCACCTTAATATGGGGATAATCAAAGCCAGGTTTATCTCTCTTCTGAAATAAGTAGGCGATAAGGGGAAAGAATGAAATGAATCAAATCATTGATAATCCCTTAATAACCCTTGCACTTCATTAAACTCTACAGTCGTATGCTAATTGAGTGAAAAAAAAGGTTACATTAAAGGATTTGTGGTTTTCATGGGTTTTTTTCAGATTTTGTTTTTTCACGGGAAAAAAATAAATAAACATCGCACAAAGAGCCCTTGCCAATTTCCACGGCCCGCTTGTGTAACTCCCAATAAATCGGCTCTTTGCAAACGCTTTTTATATTCAGCAGCTATGATGAGCTGGCTCCAACCTTCTCTTCTGAAGAGCTGCTATTTCGAACAATTTGCAGTGAAGCACAGCGTTGTGGAGCTCCACTGTGGAAATCTTCAAGGCTACAAAACAATTCAATCTTTTGTTTTCTGGGATGCAAAGCATCGGTATTAAATAATGGCCCGTCTGAGGCTGCACTGTCACTTTATCTACCTCTGCTGAAAAGCATAACAAAGAGAGAGAAAATAAATTAAATACAAGGAAATTCTGTCAAAATATCAGTGCTTCATACCACTCTAGACCTGGCACAAAAGGTGTACAATAACTCTGGTGTGTTGAATACACAATTCCCATTGTACTTGACAGGCTATAGATATTGCTACACACCCACCTCCAACTGTTATTATTGCTCAGGGCAACACACACAAAAACGCACAAACATGCTCATAAAAGACAACACTTGCACACAGGCATACAAAAGCACCCACAGAGGCCCTTCTATGTTATAAATAGTCAGATGTGTCCATACCCAGAGTTTATATAACACTGAGTGCATGACACACACATATCTCAAGCATTCCTCTCTGATGATATCCCGAAAGCTCTCTTGTTGTGCTTGTTTTTTTTTTTAATCACCACACAAGCATGTCTGTTTTTCAGTAACAATCAAACCGCTAATAACAAAGGACTATTCATAGCTCTTAAACCATTATCGACTCTCCATCATCTCCCACCTTCATGATCATGAAAGCCTGCCATGCTCAGTTCTCCAGCACTGTCATCGTTCTCAAAGCTACAATACTTACCCCAAATCGTCATTAGCTAAAAAAAAATATTCTGAAAGGAAATAAAACACCAATTACAAATCTAAAAACAAATAAAAGAGTTACCAAACCCATCATTTCAATATTTGAGTTGTTTATTTCTGGTTAGGTAACTTTATTGGTTGCTTTTTCCATTCTGCAAAAAAAAAAAGAAGAAGAAAAGAGCTAATGACAAACTGGGTTCAAGAGCTTTTGAGAATCTTGACCTTCATGGCAACTCTTGTTCTCAGTCGGTGTCTACGGTGTCTAAAAGAGGTTCATAATTCAGCCCTAGTGAGAATGATTCTCTGGAGACCTCAAGAGCCACAACGAAGGCACAAATCAATACTTCAGAATATTCAGCTGGCACGAAACAACATTTAACCGTACAGAGCCATTCCTTGCTAGCCTCTCTTCTGTATCTGTTAAATTTGCATTGGCGTCTTCATTGGTGTCCACTCAAAATTGCGTTAACGTTTCTTATAGTTGACAATGGCGTGCTGGTTGGATGAATACCAGCTGCTGTGTGCTGTGCATGGTGTAAAATGGCAATATAGCTCGGTTTTTCAATGGTTTTGTTTTATAGTACGTTACAGTGCTGTCTTTAAGCATTTCTGTGTAGATGAAATGTGTGATTGAATAGAAGCACGGGTTCCATGTATTTAACTGGTAGCAGCAGGGTTAACCACCTTGTCATTTTATTGCTACTGACATTCAGACTTACAGCAGCCTTTTTTTCCGAAACTGTATTTTTTTACTTCTATAATTAAAAAAAAAAAAAATCAAAACAATAAAATACATTGTGAAAGCTTATTTACTTCTCACTGCCATACTTGGGCACATTTGCAGACTTGCTTTATTGGTGTGAAGCGGTTGCTGCTTTTATAACAGCAGTCTTGATAATCAGAATTCGATCCACAATGTCTGTAGGCAGTTGATTTCTTATGCTTGTTTTTACAAGGTTCATCTGAGGAAAACATATTCTAATTCTGCAGTAGTGTGCGCTAAAGCCAACATACTAATAGCAAACTTGGCAAGTGTAGGAAAACGTGATGTAGACAAGAACGCAATTTTGTACCAGTTTTCATCAGCCGCCAGATCCCGTCTAAGATCCATCAAGTCAGTCGCTTGGCACTGCATAAATTCCATTTCTAGGCTATCCAGACTGTTTGTAAATTTGTATATGGTTGGCAACCTTGTGTAGCAGGTGCACAAAGATTGTAGTTAAAAATGTATTAGAGGGAGTTTATGAGCAGCACAGTGACTATAAAACTAAGTTTTTTATCTGACTCCTGAAAGTTGCCTTGAGGTGGTCATTCATATCCACTTTCACCTTCAGCTGCGGACCAGATAAGGTGCAGAGTAAGACTTCAAGAGAGATTCATGGAGTTCTGTGACAAACAGATTCATCTTTCAAGCAATATCTCGTCAGCTGACACTAGGGGGGAACTGCAGTCCCGCTCTCCCCATTCGCCAACTACTTGCAAGCCTCAGCAGTGGCAGTGAGGAAGTTCAGGCAGATATCTCTGCAAGATTAATTTGCCTCTGTCTCTCTGCTTTACAAACGAAGCCCTGCAAAGATCTGTGTGTCTATCTTACGCTGTTTCCTGGGGGTTCGCACTCTGATAGAAGTGTATCACTGCAACCTCCATGACAGGGTGGGTGGTGGCTGGGTTAGGGTTAGGGTTGGCGTTGGGGTTAGGCGACCCTGCGCACTGCAAGCAAGCCTCTTAACCACAATGCAAAAGAGCCAGTCTCATCTGCATTCGTGGATTTAGAGGGGGGGGGGGGGGGGGGGGGGGGGGGGGGGGGGGAGGGGGGGGGGGGGGGGGGGGTGGGGGGGGGGGGGGGGGGGGGGGGGGGGGGGGGGGGGGGGGGGGGGGGGGGGGGGGGGGGGGGGGGGGGGGGGGGGGGGGGGGGGGGGGGATACAGGACAGAACAGACTCGGGCAATGTATAACACAACACTGTCCATTACATACACAAGGGGAAAATGTCAGCATAACATAATATCGATACAGGGTCAGCATCAGATGCACACATTCTCATCTCCCATCTCTTGGCACTGGACAGATTCAGGAAAGTAGAGCAGTTGTACTGTGTGGAGCATCTGTTTCTCCGCCATTTAGTATTCTTTACTTGGTAAATATATCTTGATTATTTTATATAGTAAATGTTATTAAAATATATGCAAACAGTTCCAATGCAAACTCTGTCTCAGAAGTGCATTGCTGCTCCAAATATATTTTGTTTGCTATCAGTGCTGAAGAACTTGTGTAGGTGTGGAATTTGTAGTTCTATTTTTTTAATATGCAGTGGTGACTGGTGCTATATTAAATATCTAATCACATTTTCTAATTGATTTACTTATTTATTTCTCACGAAATGCAACTTCATGAGCCTCTAATATAATTCCTGGCGTCTGGCAATGTCTGCTGCTGTGCAGCTGGTTCGAGGGATGTTGTCCATGGCAAAGATAAGGAGGAAGTCTGCCATCAATAATAATCACTTGCATTCCCCCAGAGCCATGGTAACAAGCAGCTAATCAGGGATATCTGCTATTCACATCAGAATGACACACCTGTCAGAATGAGTATAGTATGGCCAGATGAACATGATTAGAGCTTCGACTCCCACATAGCCAGTGTGAAAGAGCAATGCTCTAAATGGAAACCCTATTTACAGTATTACAGTATTACTATATTACAGTCTTTCACTGAAACATTCATTCTGTTACAGGCTTTGACATGTTGTATTTGCATTCCTCGAATGTACAGAATTATATATATATATATATATATATATATATATATATATATATATATATATATATATATATATATATATATATATATATATATATATCCACTTAAGAACATAAGAACATAAGAAAGTTTACAAACGAGAGGAGGCCATTCGGCCCATCTTGCTCGTTTGGTTGTTAGTAGCTTATTGATCCCAAAATCTCATCAAGCAGCTTCTTGAAGGATCCCAGGGTGTCAGCTTCAACAACATTACTGGGGAGTTGATTCCAGACCCTCACAATTCTCTGTGTAAAAAAGTGTCTCCTATTTTCTGTTCTGAATGCCCCTTTTTCTAAACTCCATTTGTGACCCCTGGTCCTTGTTTCTTTTTTCAGGCTGAAAAAGTCCCTTGGGTCGACACTGTCAATACCTTTTAGAATTTTGAATGCTTGAATTAGGTCGCCACGTAGTCTTCTTTGTTCAAGACTGAACAGATTCAATTCTTTTAGCCTGTCTGCATATGACATGCCTTTTAAGCCCGGAATAATTCTGGTCGCTCTTCTTTGCACTCTTTCTAGAGCAGCAATATCTTTTTTATAGCGAGGTGACCAGAACTGCACACAATATTCAAGATGAGGTCTTACAAGTGCATTGTACAGTTTTAACATTACTTCCCTTGATTTAAATTCAACACTTTTCACAATGTATCCGAGTATCTTGTTAGCCTTTTTTATAGCTTCCCCACATTGCCTAGATGAAGACATTTCTGAGTCAACAAAAACTCCTAGGTCTTTTTCATAGATTCCTTCTCCAATTTCAATATCTCCCATATGATATTTATAATGTACATTTTTATTTCCTGCGTGCAGTACCTTACACTTTTCTCTATTAAATGTCATTTGCCATGTATCTGCCCAGTTCTGAATCTTGTCTAGATCATTTTGAATGACCTTTGCTGCTGCAACAGTGTTTGCCACTCCTCCTACTTTTGTGTCGTCTGCAAATTTAACAAGTTTGCTTACTATACCAGAATCTAAATCATTAATGTAGATTAGGAATAGCAGAGGACCTAATACTGATCCCTGTGGTACACCGCTGGTTACCACACTCCATTCTGAGGTTTTTCCTCTAATCAGTACTTTCTGTTTTCTACATTAAGTGTCCCTAATTAAGGTGTATTTACATAGGGACAGGGATAGGTTTAGAGTTCGGGTTATATTGTGATAAAAATGTTGACACAATAAATACATTGTAACTATGTATAATAACATTGTAATTATGTGTAAGTACACATGTATTTACTACTATGTAAATACATAATACATAGAGGCACTTCAGTGTTATATATAAACTATGGGTTTAATGATATACCCAATAACTAATGTGTAGTAATGGTCATTATAAATACCTATACTATCACCCCTTGTTTGCAAAATGGTTTGTGCTTGTTTGTGGTTGTATTCGGTATCCAAAGCAACCTCTATGACAAAATAATAGTAAAATGAAACTGGTGGTGTTTTGATTGGCTAAAAGGGACTTTGTGTTTTATATTAGATAAACTCGCCTCTCCGTCATGCCAGCCTATAAAGCTGCAGGAATTGAGCATTCCTTGAAACAGAGAGCTCAGTGGCAGCTGATGGCAATAAATAGTATTGAAAGATATCATAAAAGAGAGGATCGTGAGCAAAGTACTTCAGAGCTGGCCTGTTGAAATTCCCCTTGTATGCCATTACAGCACCTCTGGGTAATATTAATTCCAACTGTAATTTGAAGTTGTGAATCTCTGTAATGGCTTTTCGAAATCAAAGGTAAACTCAATACAAAGCTGGGACACAGAGGAAGCTGTGTAGCCCAGTGGTTCACAGCAATTCTAGGCTGAAGAGCAGTCATGAACCATAATTAGCGGCAGAACTGGATTTGAATTGCTAAGCAATCTCCCCTTTGTAAAATACGATTGCAATGCCTTTATATTACCAGTGTGCTGCCTCAAAGAAACACTTGCAGAATCACAAACAGACCACAGCATTACCATCATAGCAACACCGTGGATATTGCACAGGGGTCCTGGTACTGGTGCGGATGGTACCATGGTATTACCTGTCTGTGTGTATTGGATTGAGATAGCAGTAGCATGTCACATATCTGGGACCGTTACCGCTGTGGTATTGTAATGACTCGCCTCCTAGCGGCTGATGAGTTAATGTTAGTGTCATCAGCATAAGGTTTACCTCTTGACCGCAGAGCTTGCTTGTTAGTTGAATGGTTTGCATCCAGCTGTTGCCTTTCCATTCAGTTCAATGGGCTGAGATGCTAATTCATTACCATATCATTGTACCAATGGTGCATGCCATTGGTTGCTGTTATAGTGCCCCTGCATTGCCATTGAAGAACATTTGATAAGTATTCACAGCAATGGCATTCTATTAGGAGTTTAAGCTCCATTTTGGATATTTATAAGTGTCATAAAAAGGTGTGTTCTGGTAAATAGAAGAATAGAGAGATAATCAAACACATGATCCAGCATAGTCCTTGAGAGTGGTTTCTGTGGGAGTTTTGCAAACCACAGCAGTATCTCTCAACACGTCTTGTTTTGAAACCCACTGCGTTGGGGGGCTGTGAATGGGTCTCTGTCAACCTGGATAATGTGATTAAAAGTATGTGTGGGGGGGAGCTAATGCAGCTTGGGTGTCTGGGAGGGACGGAGAATGATGAGGAGGTCCAAGGGGCAGGGAGGATGCTCAGCGCAATGAAACCAAACTGGTAATATGTCATGAAGAAAAACAGGCGTTGCAAAAATCCCGCTTGTCTGCTGTTTGTGGAGAGCGCATCACTGCAAATTTTAAAGACTCTTTCAAGCCAGTGACTGCTCTCATTTTCCCCTGCTTTGATTATGGGGTTGCAATTCATCACACAGCTTCAAAGTCAACTGGAGAAAATTTACATTATAAAAAAACAGCAAGATCTGTTATGCTGTTGCTCAAGTTTAGCCACTGTTTTCTATGATAAATTAAATTGGCTGCCACTTCTACTGTTGTCCTTACTTAGATAATGTTACATTGTCTTCGATCGTTACCAGGCCACTTTATCACAGTGTAACAGGGAGACCTGTACTGACTGTCTGGTGCATGTATGGTACTACAGATAGGGGCAGCAGCCTCAGAGATTTGCCTGTCAGGCATGGCAGAGACACAGAGAGGTGGGGAAAAGGGTGGGTGGCTTTCCCTCTCTGAGTGGCTGAGAGGTGGACCTTGGGGGGATTGTTGGCCCTATAAAGATTACACTTTGTGTTCCCTCAGGCTTCCCCTCTAGAAGAATTCGAGCCAGCGGAAGCACTGCAGGTGAACCAAGCATGGCTGAAGAAAACCACAACATAAAAAGAAAAATAAATAAAAGATATTTTTTTGCAGTGGGGAATGAACTTGGGCAGATCCTGATTATTGTATGGGGTAGTGAGGGAAGGTATGAGCGTAGGATGGAGACCAGGGCCATGCGGATAGCGACGGTCGGGGTACGTGCTGCAGAGTGCAGCACCTTTATTTTGTAGTTTTATTACTGTGTTTTATTTTCCCTTTTTCTTTCGCCTTTTATCCTTTGTGATTCTTATTTCCACAGCCCTTCCGAGTGCACCAGCAGTGGACAGTGTACTTTCATTGGTATAACCATGGTCTTGTTTACTATGGCCAGTACTCCAACCACGGACAACAGCGCCCTCTGCGGGATAAAATAAGAAATACAAAAAAAACCAATAAAACTGGACACCTGTGCGGTGTTTGCAAATACTCTTCTGTCTCCCATGTCAGTGAATACCCACACCCTTCCACACACAGGTACAATCAAATTGAACAAAATGAATTGTTTTTCACATAGCTTTGTCATGTAGCCGTCATTTTCTTATTGTATTATTAACCCACTTGTATTTCTTTCGTTTTGAATCATGATTCTGTTGTTGTAACCTCTGTTACTGAGTAAGTGCCAGCACATGCAATTGTAATTGGTTTTTACAGTCCATCTGCTTCCAAGTTTATGTGGTTCTTGGATTTCTTCATGTGGCTTTGTCTTGTTAAAGATGCCAGAGCTGACCATCCTTCCTCATTCAGTTTAAATTATGTGACAACTGGACTGAAGCCAGAATCTCTCTCTCTCTCTCTCTCTCTCTCTCTCTCTCTCTCTCTCTCTCTCTCTCTCTCTCTCTCTCTCTCTCTCTCTCTCTCTCTGTAATTACCGGTGCAGCAAGATGGGCCGAATGGCCTCCTCTCGTTTGTAAACTTTCTTATGTTCTTATGTTCTTATTCCCTCACTGCTTTCACACCAGGTAGACACATCTCCGGCACTCTACCTTCTGCGCAGCAGTGAAGTGCTCTAACCTTTCAGAAAGCGGCACTCGTAAACGGGGGCAGTATCTCCCCAGCAGCTGCACACTTATTTAAGGGATGGTTAATATGGAGATGTGAGTTCTCTTTCATTTTCAGAGTCTTTAGACCAGATTCATGCCGACCAATACAGAAGAAGTTAAAAGCAGACACACGTTTTGGCTGGCAGTAGTTCATCTGTCTCTGTCCTTCAGCACGAATAACCACCTAGTTAACTGTGGGGCAGTGTTTCCCAGCCCTGTTCCTTGCGGCACATCGTGTCTGCTGGTTTTCATCCCAACTCAGCGCTCAATTGCTTAATTTAACCCTTCATTGAACTAATAAAGTGATTAACTGGGCGTTTTCCTGTTATTTTCAAGCTCTTTGTTTGTTGATACGGTTCAATTAAGCAATTGAGCGCTAGGAACAGGGCTGGGAAACGTTGCTGTGGGGCGGCAATGGTGTGTTGAAAGAGATTGCTCATGTTGTCATGTTATTTAAGCTCTTTCCCATTTAAGATCGCAATCATGTTTTAGAACTTCTCTGGCAATGCTTGTCTTCTGCTTGCCTATGTCGCTCATTTTAAGAAACAGCCTGCTAAATGAATGAACATTTCCAGCAGAGAAAGGAGTGATCAGCAATTTGCATGGGCGAAAGACAGAATTTTATTTTAGCGATGGTGTCCTGAGGGACCCACATGGTAAACCAGGTCACCCAATCTAGCAGGCATTGCCTACTGTCTTAATGGGTATTACTGCAATAACGAAGAATCAATTAAGATTCCACAGCAGGATAGGGACCGCTCAACCACATGGAGCCATCCAGAGAACGAGCAAAGGAACCTGCACAGCTATAACAAGCACCTAGTAAAGTAGGAATTCGATAGGCTGAGGTGAGGTTTATTATTTTTATTTGACAGCATTCTACAGTATGAGTACGGGGGATAGTGATTCCACTGAGAACTCAAAAACGGCAGCTGAACCCTCTTCCAATAAGATTAGGTCTCTGAGCTGTAGTGCCGAGTTTTGTATTATGACAATGTTTGAAACACTAAACTGCCATCCTCTCAGTAACATCTTGAAAGGTATGAAGTAGTTTTGTTGCATTTTATTTCTTAATAACAAAGTATCTCTCGTTAGTGTCAGGCTAACAGCGTTTTAATAGACTCTGCAGTATTGTCTGCAGATAAAGCATATTAAAGCCGCCACAGTTTGCTTCCCTATCGAGGCCGTCCCGTTTTCAATTACTTTATGCAATGTGATTTTTTTAGCTGTGTAATCTTTGTTTTTAATAGTCTGCTACAGTGTGCAACCCTGTGTACGTCTTTCATGCCTGCTGCTGGGCTAATGGAAAAGTCTTGGTGTTTTTTTCATCCTCTTATTATAAATGTATTTCAATGAATAAATTAAATAAAACAGACAAACGCAATTAAACGGATTGTTCTTACTTTCTAAAGTAGCATACCGAGTACAACTCTATGGACAGGAATAAATTCACCATTAACTCAAGCAGACAAAGCAATTTTGAAATAGGAAATTAGATTTTATTTTCCAGTAGCTTGTCTCATTTCTTCTAGCTTTTCCTATATCGTTTATGATTTTACAAGCCCCAATTAGCAGTAGTCTGGCATTGCCTTATCAATGATAATATTGGATAGATTAGTGCTGATAAATATAATATACAAAGCAGTATTTATATATGCATGGAATCTGTAATGGGGAGACACTGGAAAACAAGAAGCATCTGTGGGAAAACAATGTAATGTTTAAGTGTCGTGGGATAACCCAATGTAGACCAGAATCAAGGGCAACATGGATGTGGAGTTAGTAATCATGATTTAAAATGCTTTGAAGTCAATGAAATCTGTGTGTGTGTGTGTGTGTATGTGTGCCTGTGCGTGTGCGTGTGCGTGCGTGTGCGTGTGCGTGTGCGTGTGCGTGTGCGTGTATACAGCCATGGCCAAAAGTTTTGCATCACCTAGAATTTTAAGATTGAGACTTAATAAAAATAGAAATAAAACGATATGAACAGGCAGCAAAAGTCTACTGGAAGTCATGCTAGTAGTACAGTATTTCATTTTAGATTTCAAAATGTCATATTTTTCCATTTTTGTCAGGCTTTCATTAAGTACTGATATATGATAAAAACTGCAAAGCCTGTGTTATTCAATATGCTAACATTATTCAGCCAGTTATATTGGACTTTATGAAGCAAAATCTGTTATTTCTATAGGGTGATGCAAAACCTATGGCCACAGCTGTGTCTGTGTATACAATACCCCGAGGAGTAGGTGCTTTCATAAAACACTTCCGGTTTACTGGAGCATCCTCCTGCAGTGAATAAAAACCGTATACCACGAACGAGCATTCAGTATCCTCTCTCTCTATATATATATTGTGACAAGACTTAGCCTAATTTCGGATTTGTTCCCCCTTAAAAACTCACTTTTACACAGTATCTTTTCCAAGGAGTACGGCATACAGTCGGGTTCTTCCACACAGGACAACAACCTTGAGCAGGCTGGCTGCTCTCCTTTTATACTTGGCAGCTGGCCTTAATTTGCAATAATGAGGACAACTGCCAAAGCTATAAAACAATTAGCAAATAATAATTAAATCAAACAATAATACAATTAAATCAATTAAATCATTTAGGCTTTTAACCCTGTCCCTGCCACAAAATACCCATATTTAAACTTGCAGGACCTCTGAAAGTAAAGCAGAGAAGTCCTTGAGGAAAACCTGCCGCCCGCTGCAAGAAAGCTGAAACTGGGACGGAAGTTCACCTTTCAGCATGACAACGACCCAAAGCACACAGCCAAAGCTACACTGGAGTGGCTAAGGAACAAAAAGGTAAATGTCCTTGAGTGGCCCAGTTAGAGCAGCGACCTAAATCCAATCGAGAATATGTGGCATGACTTGAAGATTGCTGTCCATCAACGCTCCCCAAGGAACTCGACAGAGCCTGAACAGTTTTGTAAAGAAGAATGGTCAAATATTGCCAAATCTAGGTGTGCAAAGTTGGTAGAGACCTATCCCAACAGACTCACAGCTGTAATTGCTGCCAAAGGTGCTTCCACCAAGTATTAACTCAGGGGGGGGGGGGGGGGGGGGGTGGCTAACTTGAGGACTTTTTTCCCTTTAACTGGAATATTTTTTTCATTTAAATGCATGAAACTTTGAGGTGACACAACAGTTCAAGGGGGTTTGTGGCAGAGCAAAGCCCTTTTTAAATTGGCAGGGATGGGGTTAACTTCCCCTGCCTGCCTGGGTTTATTATGTTCAGGTGGCTGGGGTTGATTAGTTGATTAGGTTGATTAACGATCAATCAGCGCCCAGCCACCTGATATAAAAGGAGGCCTCAGCTTCTCATTTGGGAGAAGGGAGCTGAGGAAGCATTGTCTAAATCCAACATTGCCCAGCCTGGAAACTTTAAAGCAACTGCAGTCTGTCTCTGGGCCTCTAACTCGCCAGCCTGCCACATTTGGGTCAAAGTGGAATAGCTAGAGGCTCAGAGCAGTATTTATTTTATTTATTTTTTTTTGAGAAAAAAAAAATGGGAAAGAAGAGCAGACCAAAGGACAAGCAGCAGCTGAAGAAATGTAAGCTGCTGCAGCCAAAGCCTCCGGGAAAGGACCATCGTTGGCGGTCCTTGTGCCACCGGCAAAGTGGCTGGGTCAGGATGCCCCTACAACCAGGCCCAGGACCTAGGTGTTCACCCCGGGCATCAAATTTGTCCAACCTTGAAGAGTTCCCCATAGTTATCAACACGCTGTGGCGTCAGTGTGGGAACAGTGGGAGGAACAACACCACCCGGCGTCCTTCCCAGAGGTTGCCCTCATGGTGGTTAATTACCTGGCGGTAGACATGGATCCATTGACTCCAATAAAGAGGGGTGAGCCGCCTTCCCAGAGCCAGAAAAGGAGCTGCCGTCGCTCCCCAGAGGCATGACTTGAAGATTCCAGAGCTGTCCAGAGAGGGGGGAACTGCTCCCCAAGCCAGAGAGGGGTGAAAGTTGACAGAGCTTCCCAACAGTTTTGTAAAGAAGGATGGTCAAATATTGCCAAATCTAGGTGTGCAAATGGTCCCAGAGACCTATCCCAACAGAGCCAAGGATCCCAGAGCCAGAGCTGTGAGGATCTGCTGTCGCTCCCAAGAGCCAGAGAGGGAGGTGCTGATAATTGCTGCCAAAGGTGCTTCCACCAAGCCAGAGATTAACTGTCAGAGGGGGGGGGGGGGTGGGGGGGGTGGGTGAATAGGTTAAGTCTGTTATAATCTGAATAAGGAGTGACTTTCATTACGCCGCTCGCTCCCAGAGCCAGAGAGGGAGGAGGATCTGCCTTCGCCCCCAGAGCCAGAGAGGGAGCCGCCGCCGCCGCCAGCGCCAGAGAGTGAGGGAGCCGCCGCCGCTGCCAGAGCCAAAGAGGGAGCCACCTCCGCCACGCCGCCCGCCGCCTCCGCCACCATAGGGGGCCGGTCCGCCGTCCCCACCTCCGCCACCAGAAGGAGCCGGGCCGCCGTCGCCGCCCACCAGAGGGAGCCGTGCCGCCGCCGTCGCCGCCTCCTCCGCCACCAGAGGGAGGGGGCCGGGCCGCCGTCGTATGCATGAAATAGGCACTGACATAATATAATGTGAAAAAAGTTCATATATGTATATATATATATACATATATATATATATATATATATATATATATATGGGGTTAACTTCCCCTGCCTGCCAGTTATATATATATTATTGATAGGTTGATTAACGATCAATCAGCGCCCAGCCACCTGATATAAAAGGAGGCCTCAGCTTCTCATTTGGGAGAAGGGAGCTGAGGAAGCAGGTTGGTGTTTGTTTTGTGGTTTTTGAATTTTCTAAATCCATTTTTTGGAATATATATATTGCGAAACTTTATATTTTTGCTTTATTTGTGTTTGAGTATCTGTTATTTAGCCAACATTCATTTTTAACAATGACTTGAAATTATTTCCAGTACTTACAGTACATCATATATATTAGCAATCTAATCAGTAATCCCACACTACAAGAAATGACATTTCTTATACCTGTAAGAGACAGCCTGCACACAGCAAACTTACAGGAAATTTAGCTTAACACTTACTGGGGAATTGCACAAATGCATGACACTTTCACCCTGGGATAACACCTCGTCCATAGATGTTTAAAACACCAAACCTGCTGCTTACGATACATTCAAACAGTTCTATGTTTCATCAAAGCTTTCATGAAAGTGATTTATAAGGGCAGCAGTCAGGACCACTGCCATGAGACCTTCCCCCAGACCAAGAGAGTGGAGACCTTAACACCCCCTTCCTGCCAGCCAGCCCTGCAACTCAACGCTTTCAAGTGCGCAGAATTGCATGCTGGTTTTGTGATCTGGATGACTGGGGATAGGGGACTGGGTTTTAGCACTGGCCTCTAGTGGTGAATTGCTTGCTGTGCCGTGCAGCCCCCTGAGGCAGATTATTACATAGAAAAGGTATGTTACTTGGGGAGGCAGCAGAGTAAACACATAAATAATATAAAACAGGGCCCAGGAGAAAACAGAGCAAGATAAGATCCTTGACAACAGGCAGCAGCGAGAAAGCACTAAAGACACTGAAGACAGAAAACTTGGTAGAAAAGGTGTCGCTTTCAGTTTGCTGAATCTAATAGAACTTTCGTGTATTTTTTTTTTTAAAGCGTATTCTGTTCCTAACTTAATAAGACATCTTTTGTGCAAGTTTATTAAATGCCTCACCAACTCCCAGTCCTATATCCCAAGCAGGCTGTCGTTCAAAAACTGTCCATGGTGTTTTAGTGCCTTTTGTGTGGCATGCAGAGTGATTTGCAAACACACTGCATTTCTCACATAATTAGACTGGAGGGATTTCATTAAAACCCTGTGGTGAGCTTTCAGCTTGCAGAAACCCAGAGAGAGGCATTGCTTTCTTCAGTGTTTTTGATCTTGCTTTTTAGTATTATTTATTAATTTTAATTGAGACTGCATTTTATCTGACATTCTGTGAGGCATATTTGCTAGTTACGCTTCCCTTACGTGCTCACTTCTCTCCAAATAACTGTGTAGTTGATGTTATTAGACAAGTAAGAAATAACTGAAGGTGGCTAAAACTCTTCCATAATTAACAGGTTCCATGTTGTGCCAAGGAAGAACCCCAGTCAAACAAGTACTCTAAAAAGTGTGTGATTTATTATTATAGCATTTTGTGAGCCCTTGAAAAATAAACACTGACAGGGAGCAAGCCTTGATACATGTAAATAAAACAAAAAACTAAAAACAGCACTACAGATAATGACAGGTTTAGAAACGATTTTATGTTGGATATTCATAAAATACAGAACCATCGAATCCCTTGAAACTCCTCGATCCTGAGCAGGTGGTAACTCGATTAGAACAGCAGCAAAAACAATCCTTTGGAACGCTTCTATTTATTTTTCCCTCAGTCTTCCAATTAGCATTTCTGAAGCCACGGTCTGCAGTGTGAGTCACAATGTCTGTCATGCAGGTGGGGGGGGGGGGGACTGACCTCCAGCGCTGAATGCTGTCTGCACCCCGTGTAGAGTGGATAATAGAATGTCTCTAGCCTCTTCGAGTTAATTAACGCAGGAGTAGCAGTTTATGTAAATATTTGTACAGAGCACATTACTAATTTGCATGGAAACATTTTCTTTTTTCTCGGGGGACATGAAAACAACCTGTTGTGACAGGGCTAGGGGAAGCTTGCAGGGTGGTCATGTTAGATAGTCAATTAGACTAACAGAGTGCAAGCTTTTTATCAATATCTATCTATCTATCTATCTATCTATCTATCTATCTATCTATCTATCTATCTATCTATCTATCTATCTATCTAGCTATCTATCTACTTTTTCTGTCTGTTGGTGCATGCTTATTGTGAGGGAGTGTGTGCTGCTGCAGGAGGGTGTGTGGACAGAGTAGGTGAGTGATTTTTTATTTGTTTTGTTTTGTTCTAAGTGGTTTTCTTTTTATTTAATTTTGGAGGGTGTGAGGCGAGAGTGTATTCAATGGAATGTCCAGACAGTAATTTATGTGTACAGAAATAAAATAATTTATTTTTATTTTCTATTCACAACAACAACAAAAAAATTAAATAACAAAAAAAAAACAAAACGGCTTGAGAAAGATCGTGAGAAGTCTTCCTTAATCGTCTTCGTGGCGCACCGGACATAAACAAAACAAAGACAAAAGAAATATTAGTTAAGATTTTCAAAAATCCTGCTGCTCCAAACTAGTCTCTCCCTCCACCTGTTACTCTGCCTATTTTACCTTTGGACCAACCCCGAACACAGTAGTATGTACCCTTTAGTATGTAATGTCCCTCCTCTATAGTCAGTGGAACACCAATCCCCAACCGACAAGTGTCCTTATCCTTCACTTGACTCCAGTGGCTGGAATTTACATACTTGTACTTCCGCCCCTCACCAAGGTGCCGCCCCTCAAAAAGATGACTTTTGCCATGGTCACGAGATCTTGGTAAGGGAAGTTCCGAGTTGGTTTGATGCCATCTACTGTCGGGAGGCTGAATCACAGACCGAAACCCCTTTGACTCATCACAGAGGGATATAAGTGTTATTTAGTGTTTGGTTTATTTGGGTGTTTTCTAAATTTTAGCTGACTTTGTCACCTGGAATAGGTTCTTGGCGTAAGGGAGCTCCCTCAAACTTTTCTTGGGAAATGTTAAGCCGTCGTCAATGGCTGAAAATCATGACGGAGGGTTTTGTTTCTTTGGAGAAGTTGTGGTGAAGTTGTGGGGTCGAAATATATCAAATGTGCGTCTCGAATGAGTGGCTCAATTGTTGTGTTTCTGAGCAAAATTAATCTTGTTGCTAAAGCTGTTAAGAAGGGAATTGTGGTAAATGAGACATTAATTACTGTTTTACCTCTGGCTTTACCATCCAGAAAGGTAATCCTCTCCAATGTTCCCTCCATTTTTAAACAATGACGTGATAGAGAATTCACTTTACCAACATGGACAAATTCCGCTGGGAGAGAATCCCGCTGGGATGTAAATCCCCAAAGCTGAAACATATCGTTTCTTTCCGCAGGCAAGTAAATATAATTCTAAATGACATGAATCAAGAGTTAAAAGTAGCCCTCAAATTTAAACTAGAGGATAGTAATTATATTATTGTTGTGACTACGGATGTCATGAAGTGTTTTGGTTGTGGAAAAGAGGGGCATGTAGCCATCGTCACTGTCAACTCATAAGAGATCAGAGATCTGCAGTGGAGACCCCTGCACACCATCGTCACTGTCAACTCATAAGAGATCAGAGATCTGCAGTGGAGACCCCTGCATGCCATCGTCACTGTCAACTCATAAGAGATCAGAGATCTGCAGTGGAGACCCCTGCACACCATCGTCACTGTCAACTCATAAGAGATCAGAGATCTGCAGTGGAGACCCCTGCACACCATCGTCACTGTCAACTCATAAGAGATCAGAGATCTGCAGTGGAGACCCCTGCACACCATCGTCACTGTCAACTCATAAGAGATCAGAGATCTGCAGTGGAGACCCCTGCATGCCATCGTCACTGTCAACTCATAAGAGATCAGAGATCTGCAGTGGAGACCCCTGCATGCCATCGTCACTGTCAACTCATAAGAGATCCGAGATCTGCAGTGGAGACCCCTGCACGCCATCATCACTATCAACTCATAAGAGATCAGGGACTTGCAGTGCAGACCCCTGCATGCCATCGTCACTGTCAACTCATAAGAGATCAAGGAACCTGCAGTGGAGACTCCTGCACACCATCGTCACTGTCAACTCATAAGAGATCAGGGACCTGCAGTGGAGACCCCTGCACACCATCGTCACTGTCAACTCATAAGAGATCAGGGACCTGCAGTGGAGACCCCTGCACGCCATCGTCACTGTCATCTCATAAGAGATCAGGGACCTGCAGTGGACACCCCTGCACGCCATCGTCACTGTCAACTCATAAGAGATCAGAGACCTACAGTGGAGACCCCCACACACCATCGTCACTGTCACTGATTTTAAGTATTACAGCATGGTAAATGATCTGGAAATGTTTTCTTTGAATTGGTGTATTGTTGATGCCCTTTTTGAGACTGATGGGTTTTAAATATTAATTTGTAATTTTCTCTTTTTGCTATTCTTTTTAATATTTTATTACTTGATTATGTAATACTGTATTTTATCGTCTTGTAATGTCAATTGTTTTTTTTTAGTTAAGTTTGAAAATAGTTTTTAAAAAGTAAAAGTTTCTATCTATCTATCTATCTCTGTCTGTCTCTATCTATGTCTCTCTCTGTCTATCTATAATAATAAATCAGTAGTCATTGTTGTTCTCAGTAATCCCTGTTGCTACCCCAGGTTTTAAAACCAATTTTCTTACCTGTTATTAGCTCTCGAATATTAACCCCACCCCGTTTGCATTTATTGAACATATTTTGGTTCTTTGCTTTTAGGACATTGTTGAATTCGGTCAGAATTGAACAGCCCAGTACTAAATGCCCCAGAAACACACTCTGAATCGTAGCAGGAAATAACATTTCAATCGTCCCTTTGGGAGATTGAATAGCAACTCTGCAATCTGCTAGAGGTTTAACTGTTAGACTTGAATTAAAGGGTTGGACTAAAATTCTGATTTAACACTCGGATTAAGCGTGGATGTTCCAGGGCGAATCCTGGCTGCGTATTGTTGACTCCAGTATCTATCTGCAATCAGACCAAGTACAATTTCTAAGAGGCTTTTAGGTAGAAGGAAAGCCAGGCATTTCTCTAATGAACATGCTTTTCATACTTTCTCTAATGGACTTATTTTTTCCATTGCAGCACTGTCACGATAAACAAATTGAGATGTGCTGTGACTCAAATATTTTCACACAGCTGTGGCACAAATAAATGGTGCAAGAAAGCGGAGAGGAAATAATGGGAGGACACACTGGTCGGGGGGTAAGTACAGCTGTGAGGAATATTGGAGTCCTCTCGTAAGATGCCACTGCAGATGAACGTGTGCAAGCTAAACAACATCATCAGCTAAACGCCGCGTGCCAGAGATTTCCCGGCGTGACAGCTGTGCTCGGTCTAAGCGGGAGAGGAGTTAATGAGCTGAACGCAATGCTTGACAATCCACATCTGCTGCTGTTCTCCTACCAGACCTGGCCAGTGCCACAGCAGAACCAAGAGCAGGGACTTGGAGAGGAGTCAAAGCACCACCATCACCGCTGCACAGGGGCACACAGTCCCCACACGAGGAGCACATGCACGTACGACCATCATTGAAACAACCATCTTCAAACAAGCCAGACTCTTAAACACAATGAAACGCTTGCACTTAAATATCATTAACATTAGCGATTTTAAATGGATACAGTGTTCAATTATTCATTTACAAAAGAAAATGCATGGGGCACTTTTGATTACCAGACACGAATAGCTGTGTAACTACATTGTAATAACTGGATATTTACAAATGGGTCCCATTTCTAATTATGGAAATGGTCATTTCCATGCAATTGCACACTTATTCCACCATGAAAGAGCAGGAATCTTTGGTAGTTACCATGTTATTACATGGTTATGCATGTATTCTGAAGTGCTTCCCAAAAGCTAAAGGTATATATATATATATATATATATATATATATATATATATATATATATATATATATATATATATATATATATTCATTTGCTGATTTATAAACATGCTATTCATAAGTTACTGTAAGGACAAGTAAAATCTCAACAAAAAAACTAAACAAAGAACAAACTAAAGGAAAAAATCACTTTCAAAGTTGTCCTGTATTTTAAACCATATTATCTCTTACTCCTACATATTCAAAGTCATATTGGAAGCAAAAGAGTGTTCATGACTATTTGCCTGTCTGTTTGCCAGCCTCCCTGCCTACCTATCCATCTGGCTATCAGCAGCCTGCCGATAGATAGAATAAGTACTTGTATCTGTGATCCCCGATTGAACAGTCTCTCTGTTGACCCACACACACACCCACACACCATGGTGTTACTCGATGGTGATGTCTTCATTTGATTTAGTTTAAATCTGGTGAGCAGATGTAAGCCATTGCTCACAGAATCCACCCAGCCGGTTGGAAACAATGTTGCCTTCCAATCATGCATGCTATCTACCGAGGCACCAGCAACAGCGCATTCCCTTTATTACAAACAAGTCTTCTACTCAACATCCTAATTCAGACATGTTTTGGCTCACCTGGTTCTAAGCTATTTACTCCTGCCTTCCACAAGGCTTAGCTGTGATTAAAAAAAAACTGGAGAAAAACATGTACAAACACCCCCCCACACACACACACCTTCTCCCTCTCTCCTTCTCTCCACACCCCTTCATTTCCTCTGCCCCTGGCCACACAGTTAATCTTCCCAATTGCCTGTCTTCTTTTAATTGCTTTTGATAACAATTTTGTCAACCCTCGCTGGCAAGAAATCCACAAAAGTCCCATCAGCAGCTGTCGATAATTAAGCTCTATCGTGGGCTTTTTTGGCTGCTGTTCCTTGGGCTTCCCGATGCCCCGTGGATCATAAATTTGAATTATGGGATTGTTGAGAGAGAGAGAGAGAGAGAGAGAGAGAGGGGGGGGGGGGGGGGGGGGGGGGGGGGGGGTAAACTCATTGAATTAAAAATAAAAGGAAAAAAACACAAAACGCTAAAGTGATTTGTGGAACAGTTAACGTGGCAGCTGGAGCTAAGGCAACACCAGCCTGTTACAGTACTTTCCTGCATGCAAGAGGGCTGCCTCTGTTAGCTTACGGAATGCCAATGAGCATGGGGAAACACACGCGGGACCCACTCTGCGGAATACATTTAAAGTGGAGCTTGATAGGCTTTCCACTCAAAGACGTGTTCAAAACTTCTCGTCAGCCGCGCTGAGGTTTTCCTGTCTCCCTTACTTTTCAGAATTGACAGTTGTATGCTGAGGTTAAAACATAGTTTCTTTTGGAAGGATTTCTACTGCAGAGAGTAGAAGAGCCTCCCTCATCAACTCTGTGTTGGAGGTACTTAGACTTAGTAAAGTGAGCAGGCCTAGAGACAGAAACACCTACCAACCAAGCACCTATTGTCGCGTGCTGTGGAGCGAGTATAAAAACCTCCTTCTGCTGTGTGCGGGGGAACAAGGATAATACGCTGTACAATCTTGCTCTGTACCAGTTTGCTGCAAGTGCAGAGGTGGGATCTTCTGCCCACTGAACATTAGTTGCTTTTAAACAACCTGGTCTGTGTATAGTGAGATGTCTCACCAGAATAGCATTCACCGCAGTCACACTAAGAGCTAACGATTTCAGCAGCAGTCTGCTGAAGCTGATAATCAGGACAGTGTAATTGTTTTGTAGGCTTGATGAAAGAGACTCAGGCATCTAGATAAGGGCAGGCAGTGCGCCACGGCGGACAGCAATCAACAATTTCACTTCTTCTGAACCCGCGTGCCTGCAGAGCGCTTTGTCAGCCCGACAGAAAAAGTAAAACAAATTAAGCCTTGTGTGCAGGGAGGGGGGGGATGAAAGGGCACGTCATGAAGTCCTGCAACAAAAGACTAGTGCAACTTAACCAGCATGCCGCTCTGAAGCACAGAAGAAAGCAGCAGAAAAGCAAGAAGAAAGAACTGTCACTGAATTCTCTAGATGAGGAATGTGCTCAGAATAGGAGTGAAGCGTGCTCCATCTCCCACAGCATAGAGGAAGTCTGTTCTCGCACAAAATAAATATTTTAAAACAAAATTCAGTGCAACGCTGTTTGGAATGGCTTTGGATTCATCTTTCTACTTCTTTATCATGCGTTATTTTCAAGTCAGACATGATTGAGAAATACCACTGGGATGCCAGCCCCTTTATAATACCTTGCAGAAAACCCACAGACCGATCAGCAGATCCTATAACAGTAAATACATATGTACTTCCACACAGTTACAATGCTAACATCAGAAAGTGCTTAATGCAAACATCTTATTTGCACGATATATGTAAGCACAGAAAAGGCGATAGGGTTACACTAAGTGCACTGTAATTATGAATGATAGCATTGTAATTATGTGTAAGTACACCTGTATTTACTAAGTAACTACTATGTAAATACACAGTAATTAGAGACACTTTATGTAAAGTGCTCCCCCCCTACCATTGCTCCTTGTATGTTACCCCTGTAGTGCTGCTGGTAGGGGTTATCTCTGCAGCCAGAACTGTTCGTCATGGTGCCCATTACTTACCAAGATGAGATTCAGCTTTGGTAAAGATATTGCCTTGAGAAGAGAGAGTACTGAATACATACAGTGTAAAACCGATTCTAACCCCTTATGTTAAGCGGTCTCTAGTATTGTAAATTGTGGGTGGCTATATTGCAATATTACACATTCAGGGTTATAACTGCACCTAATTCTAATCTGTGTGTCAAAGGCAATGTTCTGAGTGTCTGATCTGAGTCAGTTTATGTATCACACCTTGCATACGCAAGCAGAGGCACTGTGCAGCAAGACAGGAAATGTAATCACACAGCTAAGCAGAGACTTGTTTCCAGTCTGGCTTTGAAAATGTGA